>NC_091128.1:122931821-123231821 GCF_040183065.1 Periplaneta americana
ATCTACTGACATGAGCCTGTCGCATTTAAACACACTTAAATGCCATTGACCTCGGCCGGGATCGAACGCGGAACTTCGAGCATAGAAGGCCAGCGCTATACCAACTATGTTACCGAGGGCGATCAGATCTTATATCATAATCATGTATGAAGTATAGTATAGTATATTATACTCTCAGGACTCAGGAGATTAGATTGTATACGAGAAGATTAATTCTGAATAAGTTATATGCAATTCTTATTTTGATTAACTAAAAAACCATTAATCTGATCATAATGAAATTTATGTACAAGAATACTAATGAAAAGGGGATGAAGAGTACAAAATATGAATACTCTACTTTAAAAATTGTAGGAAAAAGAAATTTCATCCATCATCATCATCATCATCATCCTTCACGAATTAGGCCTCTGTAGACCTGTTTTGGTCCCATCTAGCAGTCTTCTAAAAGGTCTTCCTGGTCGACAATGTCCTCTAGGTTTATACTGCATCATAATTTTCGGGATTCTTGAATTTTCCATTCTTCGTACATGATCTAGCCAATTGAATTTGTATCTGCTGATTTTTTCTACTACTGACTCTACTTCTAATTGTTCTAAAATTTCTTCATTCCTTTTTCGGTCTAAAAGAGTATATCCTGCTGTTCTGAAAAATTTCTGTTCATGACTTTTTTCTTTAATATCCAAATCTCGCTTCCGTATAGTGCTAGTGTATTATATATTTTTATTCTTGTAGATTTTTGTACTAATTTAGCTTTAATGTATTGTTTATTATTCCTAGAATTTGTGTAAATTTAGTAATTTTCTTGTTCATATCTTTTTCATTTTTATAAGATATTTCACAACCTAGATAATTGAAATTTTGTACTTGTTCGAGGCATTGGTTATTGTGTATTATCTTACTTCTGACTGGGTCTTGTCCTAAAAATGCCATTACTTTTGATTTTTGTGCTGAAATTTCCAAATTTCATCCATAACCCCCCTTAATGAGACGACTTTAAGCAAAATTAACACTCATTTCTAATAGAGTAAAATCTGTGTAGTTAATCACCTCTGTAACATGACCATCTGTTTTAATTGAACATATTTTCATGGAACCAGCGAATTTCCATTTGTTTATATATAGACATTAGTCTGTAAGTTAACCATCTGTCTAACTTGAATCCTGCTCACAACTTGGTAACCCTTTATGGAATTTGAAACCTTGTCCCGAATATTCAGTATCTATCCCAACAGATGGCTTATCTGTTAAGTATAAATTTTATGAAGAATGAAGACAATAACAATCACAGGTTTTAAATGCTGACTGTAAGATAGTAATACATTACATTTCAAACAGCTCCTTTCCCACATAAAGAGCAAGCTGTGAGAACATATTCTTACAAGAATTTACACATAATTAATGTGTTTCTGAAACGAAATACCTTGATAAAATTCTAAGATAAACTATAGTGGAAAACACAACATAGACCGACTAACACTAGATAAAGTGTAAATTAAAATACAACTAATAAGATACTGCAAAAATAACAGACAGGAACTTACATTACTTGGGAGATCTTTCGCACTAACTTGCGATTTCGTCTTTCTTGTTGTATACTCAAGACCAATATCTCTCAGCGACTTTCGTGACACATCTTTCCACTTATTAATATCAATTTGTCTGGATCCTTTTTTTTTTTTTTTTTAAGCCGGTCAATATCTAACGTAGAAATCATCACTGTCTTGCAGTCGACCATTTTACGTAATAGATCAACCGAAACCTGATACACAGAGTTCAAGTACCCAGTAGTCGTAAAGAGAACAAACTCCTGTGCAATAATTCCCGATACGATGTAAACAACTGGACACGCTAGAAGTGACTAGTGACATAGACCGTTGTTCCATCCAAGAAATTCATGGTTGTAACTCGTGTAGAAGCGCTTCTGATACAAATATTTGAAAAACAATTTTTGTGACAGTTGTGTAAAACCATACAGAGCATTATTCCATTAAAAACTCGAATTTGAAAAATTGTAACATAGATCGTTATTCGGTCCAACGCTTCAATTGTTCCTGGTTAATAAGAGGATTATTTAGAAGGCAGTGACAGCTCATCCTCACTGAAATCCTATGTACAAATTAACGAAGAACATCATGACCTCATTATAAACAAACTACGAAACAACCAATCAACATCCTCATCCAAATTTTACTTTTAAAGGATGTCATTTTCATAATTATTTTACTTTCAATTATAAGACATGAGTGTGCAGTGGCACGAACTTATATGGGCCTGTGGGGACTGACCCACCCAATAATTTGTCGTGTTATTATCATCATTATCATTTATAAGATTTATTTATTTTAACTTATACCTCAAGTGTTTGAGCCCATCCAATGTTTTACAACAGTTTGCGCCACTGTAGATGTGTGTTCAGGTCGTATTCAGTTTAACAACTTTCAATACTTTGGCATCATTCTCTGTTCACTTATTCACCTGTAGTTGAGGTTCTTAACACTAGATGACAAGTAGTATTGAATTATGATTAAAAATAAATTTACTTCATTTGCAGTACAGATTCTTACACTATACTTTCTTCCAAATGTCTGACAGGCGACGTAAACATATCCGACAGAGAAAAGGATCATTTGCTATTGAATCAATGGCAAAGGTCTCATTCCACACTTGTCTTGATGTTGGGCGGTGTGAAGCGTTCTACCCCCTCCCACATAATGATATGATATGATATGATATGATATGATATATGATATGATATGATATGATATGATATGATATGATATGATATGTTATGATATGATATATGATATGATATGATATGATATGATATGATATGATATGATATGATATGATGCAAGGTAATCTATGGCGAATCCTCGGCCTCATGTCGCCAAATATCATCTCGCTATCACCAATCCCATCGACGCTAAATAACCTAGTAGTTGATACAGCGTCGTTAAATAACCAACTAAAATAAAAATAAAAATATGATATGATATGATATGATATGATATGATATGATATGATATTTATTAGTCAAACAGCATCTATCATGTCATGGTGTACCTTCACATTCCTGCATTTAGGAAACACCATAACTCATCATTACATTATTATTGCCATCTCATTACTTTTTCTGATCGTCTACTTATCTCTCCTCTGTTCCTATTGCAAAAATCATGAATTTTTTCTACTCAGCAGATCAAACACCACTTTTGTTCTCAACTATCACCTCCGTTTACGTACTGAAACAAACCACATTACATTAACACTATTGTCCGTGACTCTTTACTACATTCACACTAGGTTGAATAGCAATTATACCTCTCTCCTCTTCTGACGGCAATGTTTACGTCGCCTGTCAGACACTATGGAGCGAAGTATAGATGGAAAGTAGGCCTAGTCCTTTCCAACGTACTAAGTTCAATATGCAAGTAAACTAAATTTAATATAAATGTTATTATTTTTATTTTAATAATACTGTTTAACCTTTGATTGAGATTCTGGCTGTTATGTAGCCTACATCTATTATCAAGCAATACATCTCACTTGACGATATGTGTCAGAGGAATAACAATTTTTTGTGTACAGGTTTGTTTCCGATCTCTGATAACTAGGCTTCGAGATTTCGGACCCGATAGAGCAGTTCAGTGGGAAATCTGCATAACTGCGTACTGAGTATAGTGGTAAAGCGTACATTGGGTGGGGGTACTGGAGAATGAATGATAACAAATACGCAAACTGCGTCTGAAACTATTACACGGTTAAAAAAGTCAGAGCAAGAGATGCCGGAAGCCCTCAAATTAGTTGAGGAAATGATACAGAGAATTAATGAGACACCAAGTACACCGGTTACTGAACGTGTAAAACAGAAGTGGAAATCAATTTTATGTAAAAATAACGGATATGGAGCATTGTACAATATAAACAGCAAATTAGTGGACATAGAGTCACCCGAGAATGAAGGATTGTCTCTTAGAGACTGCAATGATGTTAGGTTTTTTCGTTTTGCTCCTATAAAGTCATGCGACGTAGAGCGCATGTTTTCACAGTACAAACTGTGTTTGGTAGATAACTGAAAAAGATTTACGTTTGAGACACTGAAAATGTATCTTGTAATACATTGCAATTCGGTACTGTAACTGCACTTCCTAAAGATGACTAATAGGATAAATGAAAATTGCTACATGTTTATTTCCACCATTAACACTGTGTATAATTAAACACAAATGCTTATAAAAGACAGGAGAATAAATGCTTTTCACATTCTTTTGAAATTGTCATTGTGTAACGTATATTTACTTTCAGAATGTCCATATGTGTGCGTTTCCCCATACTACCGTACTCTATTCTAAATAGCAACGTTGTTACCTCAACACATCTCTACCTTTCACTACCTGCAGCGAGTCAACAACCTATAGTACAAGCACAGTAAACTTACTGTATCGGGTCCAAAGTCTCGAAGCCTGCTGATAACGAATTTGAATGACGTCATGTCCGTCAGGAATCACACCGACAACTGAAATTGCGGTGAGAGGTGACAGACCAGTAGTGAGTGATTTCAAAATCAGAGTGCACGGTGTATCACAGTAGCAATGTCCAAAAAAATCGAGCCTTTTTGGGAGGGGTACATAACAACCCTTTCAGATGCCAAGTACAGTTACGTGAAAATCATAGGAGCCTGCGAATTACGTGGTTTCGTTATTTGCAAGAAACGCATCTTGTGTGTACCTAATAAAACTGGCAAAGCACGGATGGGATTAATTCCAGAGTAGAAAAATCAAGCAAATCCACCCCCCGTCACAAGTCGCCGCACCCCACGAGATGATACAAATTAATTCCATTCGATCTTTACCAATCTTATTAAGTAGGCCTACACAGAAGATGACTTTCTTGGAAATAACGAAATCTTGTTTATTGCAGGCTGCTTTTATTTTCACTTAACTGTACTTGGCATCGAAAAGGGTTGTTATGTACCCTTCCCAAAAAAGCTCGATTTTCTTAGGAATTTCTGCTGTGAATCGCTGTGCACTCTGACTATGAGATCACTCACTACTGGTCTGTCATCTCGCGCCACAGTTCAGCTGTCGTGTGACTCCTGACGCACATGATGTCATTCCAATTCGTTATAAGAGATCAGAAACAACCCTGTAGGATACATCTGAAAATTCTTATTAGTGTAATATAATAGGCCTATGTAACTTTTCAGCTATGTAGCCTATGTAATGAATGGGAAAAGAAACTGGCCACCCTACCCCATTATCTCCTGGCTTAGTTGCCTCGTGAACTATGCCTTATGGTGTCACTTAAGTGGTTTCAGAGCTGTCTTTGGACAGTTGACTAAACAAAAACAACAATACTGTTTATTGGATAGTCTTAGCAAAGTATCACTCATACAATCATATTTTCAGATAATTTCCCTCTCGCTTCGCTTCTTATGAAATTACCGACAAAATTAAACTCACTGATGGTATTACTTATGATAATCAGTTTCGCACGTTAGGCCATAGGCCTATTATCCGACATCTTTAGAAATGTAGTAGAGTATTAAGTTACGATCTTTGCTTCGAAAAGCAAACTTGCGGAGAAGAGTGTACCGCCCGCTTGTTGACGGTTACTGAACAAGTTTGCGAGCTCCTCGCTCGCTGTGTATATACGCAACACTATCATAACTCTTAGGGTAAGATACGAGCCTCTAATTGCCTAATTAATCTCCAGACTAAGAAGCAGCCAGGCGTCTTCCTGTAGAGTGCGTGTGTATATAGAGAAGGGTCTCACCTACCTCACGTTGCCTGGAAACAAAAGAGGATGGTGATATAATAGCGCAGAAAACACAGGTAGCTGCATACCTGACGCAGTCACTTCTTAATGAATTCAAGTTCAGTTTTGTACATCTCATTATAGACGTCTTTTAACATTCCTTCAAATAAAGTTTTGATGATGAATCAGAGTTCGACCTTTTGTAGACTGGCTTTTGTTTGAAGTTAAGATGTACATTGTATGAAAATAATGATAACAAGTCCGATTCAATGAACTAACCCTTGTGTCACAAACATTTCTGTCTAAACGAGGAAATGCCAAATAATTTAAAGGGATTAACTTTAATTCATTATTTTTAAAAGCAAATCTATATTTGTAGGAAAGGAACGACTAAAATCTAAACTAGCAATTGACAATAAAGTTATTAATAATTTTAACTTTAAGTGCCTCCGATAGGAAATGTTTATTTATGATATTAATTATTGTTATATTTTTAATATAATGATTACTGTATTATTATTATTAGTATTATTATTATTAGTCTATTATTATTAGCCTACTATTGATGAAAAATAATGTCACTAACCAAATAAGCTGTTTTGCTGTGAGCTTCAGTGATTGTTTCAGTGTGATGAAGCAATCCACATTATGTGTTGAAAATCCCCTTCTTTCTGTTCTTTTTATTTTTTCCCTTGACAGCAACGAACAAGGCGAACAGAGAAGTTTATTTTACACCATATTACCACTTAACCATTTATGTTGCCCATACCAGGATGCAATAGAAACTCGCGTTTTAAGATTATCTGTCAGAAAAATTGTCAGCGATGTCGTAGGTATCTCGGTAGACTCTGTCTTTATTTAAAACTTCCTTTCTTTCAATATTATTTCTTCTTGAAAAAAGGACACTTCAACAATGAATTAACTACACCAGCATTATTTCTCGCATTTGTTTCTGTTTATATTTTCCCGAAATACATAACAACATTGGCCCAGATTCACTACTGTACTACGAATTACAATAGTACAACACCCTCGCTTAAGTCATAAACTGAGACATAAGGGAGGGAATAGTGTGGGTCTCTGCCTGCCAAAGAGCTGGAATTTGTGTTATTTATGACCTATTTAGGAAGACAAGTTACCATTGCTATTCCCACCCCACTCTACCCTTGAGGCCGGCCCACGGATGTGAGGAGTGAAACCTGACCAGGCCACGAGGCCAGACGAATTGTGCCTCGGCTACAACGTTTTAAGCGCAAGCTCAAACCCCACGAAAATACAGGAAATTCAGAAAACAGACCCGGCACGAACGATTCTGGCCTCAGGAACAAATTTTACTGCAAAACAGGTCTATATACATCACAACCAGACCCGGCACGAGCGATTCTGGCCTCAGGAGTAAATTTTACTGCAAAACAGGTCTATAGACATCACAAAGTTTTAAAATGCTTCTACAGCGATTCTTCATTCAAATAACTAATACATTATATAAAAACACAAAATTTGATTTCTGTTAAGCCACGTGACTGAGGTCCGGTCTCACTTGCCTCAGTCAATCAGCCGCCACTGCGCTTTATCAACTGCCAAGGCTATCTAGCGCCTGAATGAGATGAAGGTGAAAATGTCAGCGATATGAGTTCAGGGTCCAGCGCCGAAAGTTACCCTGGAATAAACCTCAACCAGGTAACTTGTCCTAACCGAATTTTAACCCAAGACCGCTCGTTTCACAGTCAGGCATGCTAGCAGTTTCTCCACAGCGGTGGATTCTCAACCTGTGGTCCTAAGATTCCAAAGAGTCCGCGAAACCAACAATGGATACTTGACCTCCACCGCTCAGAACCGCACAAAAACATGCTTAGAATATAAATCGCGCATTACAAAAACAGTGGTATGAGTCATTCCCATGCAAAACTGCGCGTTTTATCACAAGAGACATTGAATGATCACCTCTCAATGAACTTTAATAACGGAAAGAAGAAAAATATCGATATAATAGGACCAAAAAAACACATATTATTTCAATGTCGTGATTATAATGCTACATTTCCCATCAACAGTGTCACAAAACCTCTGCTTAAAATATTTACGATATCTGAACAACAATGACCTGATAGTGCTGCACAGCTATTCAGCCTTCAAAGTGCAGGCGTAGAATTTCAATGAAATTGTCAAAGCAAAGTGGAACTGAACAACATGCACATCTGACTAAAACCATTTTTTTACATTCAACATCACTTCCGCATTCAAGCATTCAAACGCCACACTAATTACATTAAAAGATGATATTAGAATGGCAATGTTATGACCTGACTCTTGCTAAGCATATTCCAACATACAGCAAGCTTGTACTTTGGTGCAGAAAGTTTATTGTACATAGCAAAACGGAGTCTGATGATGAAATGGCGAGCGTGTAACTTTACTTGTTCTTCACACTGCAGATTTACAAAAATCAACGATCCTTCCCATATAAAGCTTATATTGCAAAAGAAGTAAGCCTACAGATCGAGAGGTTGGCAATATTTTGTTGTTGGATGTTGTTGATGTTGATGGAAATTGTAGCCATATAGGCCTAGTCATGACATTAAAATATGTGTGCTCTTTGGTCCTATTGTATTGATATATTGCGTCTTTGTGTTATCAAAGTTCTTCTCTTAGATCTCGAATAAGTGATCATTCAAATGTCTCATGTGATAAAACGCGCACTTTTGCATGGGAAAGACTCATACCACTGTTTTGTGATGTGCGATTTATAGTATAAACGTGTTTTTGTGTGATTCTGAGTGTTTGAGATCAAGTACATCCCTTGCAAGATGTATTTCCGAACAGTATTTCAATAAATTAAACATAACTTTGTCATGTTCTCTGATTTTTCTTGTCAGCTTACTGGAATACTTTCGTCTCAGACACTTGAGACACAAAATTGAACAGGAATACAATCGCCTGAAAGATTTATCTTGGATTGCAAATCTTGTCTACTTATCCGATATTCTTAATCTTCTAAATTCCACAAATTCCACTCTTCATAGTCCAACTCTAATATGGTCACCATTAAGGATAAAATTGAAACAACGATAAAGAAACTCAACTTATGGTTTAGCCGAATTGATAATCAAGATTTTGATTTATATCTCACTCTGTGACTTCTAGCTACAAGTAATGGTGACCTCTTATCCGGTATAATTGAAAGTAGGGCCCACAGAAGATAATCTTGATGCAATGATATTAAAATTAATGGAATATTTTCCTTCTTGGTAACATAATAAATTGTTGACCGTCAAAGGAAAAGTGGACCTGTTAGAATTATCTTCTGATTCGAACTTAAAAATCGTGTTTCGTACAAAGACTCAGTTACAATTTTGGTTATATGCAAGACCATGCATTCTGTTATTTTTGTAATTGGATACTTGACGGTAGAAATGTGCAAAGAGCCAAATTTGTGAACAGTATTTTTTTAATAAATAAATTTCGCACTTGAACAGTTTTAAGAAAATATTTTTTTTTTTTAGAATTAAATTAATAGTATTCCAGAAGCAGAGATAAGAATTCTAAGAATGTTCACTAAATTTAAAAAAATAGGATGACATTAAAAATACAAAACTTAGTAGAATTAAGAAGCCTCTTTGAAAATACTGACAATTTTATGCAACTGTCAATTTTGCTAACATTACATTTTAAAGTACGGCTTTCTTTCCCGCTTACATGAAAGAATCAGATATAGAAATAGATTTTAAACTCTACACCTAAGATTATTTCAATCTCTGCACAGTATAATGGTCGCGATGTTCGCCATAGTTGAAGTATTTCGTAGTGTAACGCTGCATAAAAACCATGGTCGTAAATTTGATTCTCATTACATAGGACTCATAGTAGTCAAAGTGGGTGCAAGATATGTTTCATACCAATTATTCTACCGCTATTTTTATATTAATATTTGAACTTATTCGCTCGTGGTATAAGTTCCAATTTTTTGTCGTTTGTCAGTTTAACAGTCTTCCCTTTCTTATGTGGAGATATGGCATCGTGCCGACTTCACGTAATGGGAGTCCCACAGCAAAGTTAAAAACAGAAATAATTCCGGCTTATCCACTAGGTTTGCCAGGTACATAGTTTTTTTTATTTGCTACATCTCTCTGCAAAGCTCAGTCGTGTTGCTGCATCTTTGGAATCAGGTCAACCTCTCTTTAACTATTTTGTAAGTACTACCTATTAACCACGCCCTCAAAATTAATATTCTGTTCTTAGTTCTCAATTTAATAAATTCTCTTACATTACCCCATTATACTCTTACAGGGCTTTGATTTCATACGCCCATAAAACTGCAGCACGAGCGATCTACATTCTGTAGCATGTTCCGTTATTTTGGGAACTGCATCTGCCTGTATTAGAAGATTGTTATGCTTTTACTCTACATCTTCGTACATTTATCAATTAGTACAGTGTCAATTGCCTATGCAATGTTCTTCAGGGTGTTAATTTCATGCTACATGTAATAATTTTAATGGCATATGTTCTAACTGCCTACTACACCAGTTTTTAAACTTTTAACGATTGTTTTAACCTGAATATCTGTAAGTGTTCATCATGTGTTATTGTGTTCTTTTTTAATATGACCTGAAGATGCCATGGTTATGGCGAAAACGTTTGTCAAAAACGTTTACAGTATATACCATTTCATGTAATATTGTAATGGTTCAACGTATGTACTATTGATACGTAATTTGACTGTAATAAACCTACATATTTGATACTTATATTATACTTACCGGAACTAACACGCCTTTAAAAAAGTTAAAAACCCCAAATGTGAGCTTCTTACCCTATTGATACTTAATTTTATCACATAGTAGGTCGACATAAAGCAGACTTGTAATGATGTACGCTGCCGTTCAAAGACATCTGACCTCCACTAATCGATAGTGATTGGTAAATTGTTCATATAAGTGTGGCTTCTTTAGTTATTACATCTATGAATAGATGAGAAGGGTAACAGTCACTGTCACCAATAGTAGTCTATTACTCGACCAAGGGGAGTGGAGCCGCGGGCGTAATGTGAACTATCGCGATGCGGTATTATAAATGCAGAAGCAGTAGCGCCACGGCTCCGGACTGCAGGACTTCACTGGCCTTGGTCGAGTAATACACAAATATACCCGCAATATAAAATTCAAAATTTCATCCCCCTCTAATCACGGTAAGAAAACACTAGATTTAGCAGGAAACCGCTGATAGGCCTACTGTCAATGAGAATAATACATTTATATTTAATCTACATCGACATTTTCCCAAATACTTTTTTTATCCGTTTCAATAATAGTGTCGCATATTGATAACTAGCGGAACTGTTTCAAAGTTTGTCAAATTATTATATCTTTGGTTCTGACCAACGAGTAGTATAACTCGTTGGTTCTGACTTTTCCCGTGGTTAGAAAGTTCGCTTACACGATCAGAAAATTGGCAGTCAGATATCTTTGAACCCAACTGTACATAGGATCAGGAGAACGTTGTCTGCACTTACAGTACACACAAATTGACGCAGATAATCGCCGAACTCTTATGTCGTCCTGAAATTGGTAGTGAATTCTACTTTTAGCACCACATTAAGAGATTGCATTTTTTGTCATAGCCAGGGGCAGGTATTTATGGAGATTAATTTTATCATTTGTGTTTTTTAATACTGGTATCGACGGAGATTGTTGGAGATTAATTTGTTCTCTTGGCAGAGATTAATGGAAATTTTGGAAAATACGATAATTTTGGAATTTGGAGTATTAACTTAGTATGAATATTACTTTCCAAATAATTAACATTAAAGGTTCGTAGGATTCTGGTAAAGGTGCGGTATGGCCAATAGACAATATTTGTTGGATTGAGACTGTATTTAACACACATTCATTAAAAAAAAAAAAAAAAAAAAAAAAAAAACTTGCAGCTCTCAAATTAACACTTTCATATTATTAGTGAAATGTTTAATTCTCCGTCTTTTGAGTTCACTAGTGTAATCAGAACACCTGGAATATAATGTAATGTAGCTTACTTGGATATATCTGCAGTATTTGGAAGAAGTGACATAAGTCAGTTTCCAAAAACCTTTTTTGATAATTTATTGACAACTTACACTGGTTTATGTCGATTTGATTTTTTTCTGTATGAATTATTGTAATGGTAGAAATACTTATGTATTTTTTTCCAAGCGAGCAGATGTTCCGTAAGTTGTCAATAAATTATCAAAAAAGGTTTGTGGAAACTGACTTGTGTCACTTTTCCCAGGAACTGAAGATATAACAATTCAAATGGGGGGGGGGGGGGAAACGAAAAACTCAGAATATTAAATTCGCTATAAAACGACGCAATAATAATAAATCGCGAATGTGTTCATATTTCGCTATTAGAACTCTACTTCGCGATTTGTCGCGATTGTTTTATCTGCATATTATTATTCAGAATCACTTAATTCGTAAAGATTAGTAAAAATCGATTGTATATCTATTATTTTCGCGACTTCATAAATACCTTCCCTGGTCATACCACATGTATGCGACCATGATGATCTTTACATTCACTTGAAAGAAAAGAATGATACTGATATTTTCTCATTTAAACGCTCGCGGCGCGGCTTAAACTAAATATTTTAAACAAGTTGACAAACATGGTATTAATTAGTGAACGTATGGTTGAAAACTCTACTTGAATACTTTCCAAATAGGCTAAGTGTAAGAATTCACGAAGAATTGGATTGAATTCAGCATTTACCTGAATAGATATTAAAGCTTTCATAGTTCTGTATGAACTTTATGGCTTTTAATGTTCAACTGATAATCTATTCATGATTTCAGATGCGGATTGCTGTACAATTCCTTGAGACGTTATTGATTTATAAAGTATTACACAATCATATATTCATCCTGTAGAATTCTGAATCACTCAACATACTCGTCAACATTATTAAATCAGAATCCGAATTATCGGAAAACAGCTCAAGTACTAGCTAGACTAATAGCTGTCCAATCCACCAATTATCATGAGACATCTGCCGGTTGGAACTTGTGACACATGAATAGTCTGTAAGCCTACATATATAAGGACGAAAAAAGCAGATGATGACGAGGAAGAAGAGGAAATGGATGAGAGATCATTATTTGTCGAGAGCTTGCTAGGCTGGAAATTCCCAGCATTCCAATAACGTGGCCGTCGCGTTTGCCCCTCAGTTATGAAGCTCATAACCGCATCCATCCAGCTCCAGGGTGTTGGAATGGAGCCGATGCACGCAGAACCCAGGGGACCAGCAAGATTGAGGAGGTGGGGGCGAGGTTGCGATTCCAGCCGCAGCCAATTTATTGGCCCCACGGGCTTGCTTCCGAGTGAGAGGTATGATATGTGATAGTAGGGCTGGGTTTCACCGTTCTAGATCTGCTAGTGGCACTCTCGCGATCAGTACTAATTCTGTCACTGTTACAAACTTGTCCTGGATTTCGTTAAAAACACATAGTAAAATCTTACATCACTCGGAACTATACAAACACTTACCCTACTGTAAAATTTGCATATATTGTTTAACAAGGTTATAAGTACATATGATTACGTAAGCAATTAAGTCAGATTGGTGGACACGGAAATTAAGGGGTTAGGTAATAATAATAATAGTTTTATTTTCCCTGGCAGAGTTAAGGCCATCGGGCCTTCTCTTCCACTCAACCAGGATCAAATCACATACAGAAAAATACATACCGGTATGCAAATATTAACTTAATAATAATAATAATAATAATAATAATAATAATAATAATAATAATAATATTATAATAATAGTAATAATAATAATAATAAATAAAATAAAAAAGAGAGAGATTGAATACATATACACAATCAGTATTAACTTAAAAATAATAATTAAAAAATAAATATAATAAAAAAAGAGAGATTGAATACATTATCACAAACAGGAAAATACATTCTAGTATACAAGTATTAACTTAAAAAAACTAATACATATGAATATAATCTCAAAACTAAAGAAATAGTACAATTAGTATGACCAGCACAGCACGTGTTACATCGAGACAATGACAGTTACCTAGATATTAGTGTTAATGGAAAAATAAAGTAATGACTGTATAAAATAATAATAATAATAATAATAATAATAATAAATAAAATTATACCTAAAAAAAACTAATTCTGTGCATTTAAAATATTTCTAAATAACCTAATTTTAAACAACTGACGACTAAGACTACCCTTGATTTCCAGCGGCAGCGAATTCCAGGAGCGGGTCATGGCTATTCAGAAAGAATTTGAGTACAGAGATGTCTGTTGGCGTGGTATTGATAGCAACAGATTGTGCTGTGAACGTGTATTACGATTATGATGTGAAGCTAGGAGAGTAAACCGAGAGGCAAGGTAGTTGGGTGTGGAATCATGTATAATTCGATATAGCAGGCAAAGAGATTGTACTAAACGTCGATCTTGCAAGCGGAGCCAGCCTAGGTACAGTCTATAGCAGTAACATTTTTGGAAATATTCAACATTTTTTCTTCCATTACTGTATCTTGTACAATAATGAAAATTATATGTATAAAATACTGTCCTTCTGCTATATGAAAAAAATATTTTTACGATTAAAAAATATATATACTGTATTTTTTCAAAATGTTGGCAGTTCACTGTGCAGTGATGAAGCTTTTCCCTCATAACTCATAAACTTGTTAACTTTTTCATGTTTTCTCTCTCTTTTATTTTATTGCTGAAACTCATGTTTACAATATCATGCTCTTTCAACTACATTCCTTAATAAATAATATATTTATAATATAATATATAATATATCAAATATAATATATAATATATTTTTTTATTTTGTATTAGAAGAGAATACTGATATTTGACCATTTTTAAAATGAATTTATTTTTATTAGACAATCTATCAAAGGTAGACAAGTGAACTTGTATCATATTGTAGATATGACATGCATAAATGCACACAAAACATTTCATCACAGAATGTTCGATAGTTTTCGAGTGAACTGAATTTTGAAAAAAAAAAATGTAAATATATTTTTTTTAATTGTAAAGTATTCATATAGCAGAAGGACAATGTTTTACAAATACTAATTTTCATTATTGTAATGTTGAATATTTAAAAAATTTTACTGCTGCAAGCTGTAGGTCTACGTAACCCCTTAATGGTACTCAAATATTAGTGCAATTTCTTAAAACGTTTAATTTTTGTTATTATATTATTTAAATTGTTCGATAAAATATACCTTAAAAGTAAGTTAACGACCAAGGAGAACCGGAGTTTGATCCTGATCTGATTTATAACAGGGAAAGTCGTTTGCTGAGCACATTTTTTTCTAATAATTCTTCCTTTCTTTTCAATCGTATCCAACTACGAGAGCGATCCCAGAAGTAATGCACACTGCGCATGCGCTCCCGTCTCCATGGAGATGCGTGGTTGTTATGTATTGCGTTAATAGTGAGAGTTATTCCGAACGTTTCCGTGCAAGTTCAACTAAATTGCTTGAAAACTGTTTTATGTATAAGCGATTGAAATGAATGATGAAAATCAGTCACGACATGTCACTGTCTTAGATCGAAAAGCTCTTTCATTGAAATAGAAATTTTACGTGGACGTACACTGCTGGAAATTCATGAACTGCTTCGAGAGAAGAGTGTGGTGAACTCTACAGTAGACCGTAGTACTATTTTCCTATGATCTCGACATTTCTGTGAAAGTCGTATTGCTATAGAAGATAACCAACACCTTGCGGGACCTAAGTGATCTCCGGATTTCACTGAAGAGGACAAACGGATGACATGTTCAGACATAGCCCGTAGGAAATTCACCAGAATCGAAAGCAATTATTGAAGTGGGTGGAAGTGAATTAGCCTTGTAGATTTCCCGAGCAAATAGTTCATGTTGTATGTAACAAAAAACTATATCACATTGGTGGAAAGTTAGTTTTTTCAGAAAAAAATGTTGCCCCTAATGTTTAACAATCTCTTATTCTGTAACTATTGCAGATAGGATCGTGACTTTTTTCCATATCAATAGGAAATCTAATAAAGAATAATTTATCCGTCTGACATATTTCAATAGCGTGCACAGTTTTCTTCTAAATTTAATTTTAAAAACCCCTAGATTCAAACCATTACGCGAAGCGAACGCGTGGCAACGTCGTAGCAGAGAGCAGCTTACGTACGGAGACTTACCAAGTTCGTTGACCTCTTACATCTGTATACGAGTAGAGCGTTTTAGCGACGATGTTACCGGACTGCTGAAACTTCAAACATAATTTACTAATTAACCGTGCATTTAATCAATAAACGTAATAAAGGTTATCTATTCATTTACGTGTATCCTATCGTCTCTTTCAATCTGCAAGGTTATTTCACTTCCACCCTGTACTATATGTTCATACAAAGAATTATGAAATTAGAGACTACAAAGGGACTACAAATATAGCATAAGCTGATTCATTTACACATATGAGGAGTTTATTTTGAACACGACTCTTGTCCATTGCTATAACTTCGTAGGAGATCACGAAAAACGTTTTTAGGTCTGGGTAACATTTCTTACAAGGTAGGTAAGAGACATTATGAAACCAAAGAGACTGGGTGCATTTAAAATCAAATGAGAGCATGAGGCTTTTTGATTACAAAGCTGGAACTAATATTTTGTCGCAATTTTGCTGTGAACAAGAGTCAGTTTGATTTAATAGTCACTTATAACGCAACATTTTAGTGGTTTAGAGGACGTTCTGAAACCAAATCATTACAGTTGTATGTATAGTTAGTTATATTTGAAGAATGCAAGGACAAAGAAAGCTCATATTCTTTATCAGGTGGACAAAAGGCTTTTGAAAATGAGCTCCTCATATATAAATTTACTTAATCAAGTTGAAGACATTAACGCGTTTTAATTTTCTTACCATATTTTGGTGGATTACATATTAGAAGTTCTGGGTGTAATTTAGCTCCATAATTACAAAACCGAGGGCCAAAATTAATAATATGCTTCATAACAGCAGATGTGAAACATTTAGGTTCTACTAATGTTAAATTATTAGCCTATTTCGTCTCGTACCGTGATTATGTATCTTTAATACAAACTTTTTTACGGTTTTATGATAAAATTTTAACAGCGTATATTTAAAAACTTGTTAATTTAAGCACATTAAATTCAGAACAAATTAATTTAGTTGGATAACCGAAACATTTCTTTAAACAAATTTAATTATTTGTTTCTCTAGTAAATTTTTTTGGATTAAGATTAATTTTTGTACTCCCACTCCAAATAATAATGCCATATTGAATAATGAGCTGAAAATGCTGTGGGCGTAGCCATAAATGGACGGAGTTACGCAATAATAGACCAACCGACAATTTGAAAAAAATGAGATATTTGCACAAATCTGTTGATGGCAGGCTAATTTAATTCGGAAAGAATCAAGAATGCGATATCTGAATTTTGCTGCTATTTATAAGGATAAAATTTATTTATTTATTTTGCTTTGAAATATTAATTCAACTGCTGGTCTCTTATTTAAAATCGGTTGCCTTTTTGGTCTTGTTTGTGCTGTTTTTTGTAGTAGTATGAATGTTATAATACCTACTTCTTGCATAAAATGTTTTTATAAAAAACATTTACTTCAATGGCCAATATCTCGAAACAGGTTTTTGACGCTTGGTCTATTATTGCGTAACTCCGTCCAAATAATAGAGGGTTTTTCCCCTATGTCTCAAAATGAAACATTTACAGACGTTAGATTTTAGTGGTTACTTTCAGTGCACTGTACTGTATTCAAAGTTGTTTCGAATGTAATCTTGCAAAGGTAGCTTGCTTTAGAGGATAAAGAGGGGCGAAATGTGGGATAATGCGAAGGGAAATGGACTCATCCGCCTATATTCCTTCTCTGAACTATAATTGTGGAATGTATCCATCATGATGCAATTCTACTCAGCGCCAGTTATTTACGATTATCTAGTATTTAGGCCACTCAAGGATCAGTGAGCTGAGGATAGAAATGTTGCGCCAAATGGACAATAACTGATATTACCACTAAATCAAAATTATGTGTATAAGCCGTTACTATCGCCCTGGAATTTCAAACTCGGAGGGCTGTCATAACATCAACAAAACCCCATCAACGAACCATTAACTGACCAAATCCGGATTAGTACATCCAGAATCCCCAATTTTCAATTGTATAACATACTCTCGTCTGTGTTTTATCCTTACGAGTGGATTTTATGGGCCGGTATGTAATTCCCTTCTTTTAATTCGTTCTTGATCACAACATGGTTTTATAGCTTCATGCTATTTGAAGCATTCTTTTTGTGTTAGATGATTTCAGTGGCTTAGTTGTACTTAGTATTTGGCTTTTGAACTAACGAAATAGGATTCAAATCTAAGGTAGAATACCAGACTTTCTTTCTTTTCACAGTTCATGTTGTCATTTCTAGTGTTCTAATAAAAGTTTAACTGGCTACGGCTCATACAAATAGTGGAATTCTTTCTGGTTTTATATTAATTGTTGTTGAAATAAAATTAACAGCTCCTAGAACTGAAGAAACACAGGCTTACCATGTAGGGTAAAGTTGCCTAATTCCGTGATACTTTTTTAAAAATTGAATATCAGTCAAACCTTTGCCGTTCGACCAGACATCTTTCTCGAAAGGGTGCATCTTTCGCCTACTTTCGAGACATCGGTGAACTTCCTAGCAAGATACCCAACCTCGTGACATTCAGTGAAAAAAAAAACGTATCACGGAATTAGGAGTATCACGCAATTAGGCAACTTTACCCTACCTGTCTCGAGGGATAATCTAGCGAAATAGTACTTATGATGTACAGTACATTACCCTTAGGTCTACAGAAAGTGACCATGACAACGAAAACTTCTCTGGGAGAAAAATAAGCTGGAAGTTTACGCTACTTCAAAGAACCCTGTCCGTCATAGAGATCTCTAGGCAAAATTTTTGAGCCATTTCGAAGCTGAATAACTTTTGTGTCAAAATCTTCGCTAAATAAAACACTAGGTCTACTATTATTAACGCTATTTCTTCCAATAATATTACAACCCGCAATATGCTTTAGCTTTCTCAGAAAAAAAAAAACATTCCAGGTTTCCTATTTTTAGTAAGATCTTTCTAATTCTATTGAGGATCTGTTGTGCATGTGGTTTTGTATGTCTGTATATTTGTTATGATTTAGTGTGTTTAGTTTCTGGATTTTTTGTTCAATGTATAGGATTTTCATGTCTGATTCTATGTACAACACGCAACTAAATTTTATAACACACCCCTACCAAAATGCACCAAAAGAAGAAACCGAAAATATGCGCAAGACCTTGCTATAAAACTGACGATGGCGAATATCAAGCCGAAACTAATCATTAACTAAGATAAAATACTACAATAATTCCAATTAACTCAAGGAAGTTTATAACAAATTTACCAAATCGAACAAGTTTCGTTCAGATAAATACCGTCGACCCTTCCCCGTTATAGATTGAATGCGATTGTCCAGAAAATAGTATGTACATCTCTCGTGGCTCGAGCGTGGGAAGGTTTTTATTGCGTATTATGGACAGATAATACAGACTGAAGGGACGTCAACGTTAGAGCATTAGTATACAGCTGGCTTCCATTTAATGCATTTCAGTTTATTTCGTGGCAATGCAATGAATATTAGAATATCGAATCTTCATTTATGATCCGTATATTACGAAGTTGTTTTTGTTGTTGTTTAGTCAACTGTCCGAAGACAGGTCACTTATGAGGCAACTAGGCGAGGAGATAATGGGGTAGGATGGTCAGTTCCTTTCCCCCACTATTGCATACATCACCGACTACCTACATGAGATTGTACAAAATGTGTCGTGTCATATTTCGAGCACTCGAAATTTCCAACACTTGTTACAAGGTAAGCCAATAAATTACATTTGTAATGCAATGTTTCAGTAGGAAGATTTCGTTGCCAAAAGCTGACGCGTTGAATCACCGCTAAACTGTCTGCTACTTGTTCATGTCATTTTTCGAAAGGATGCGTACTAAGCGAAAAGTGATTTCTAGGCATAGGACTATTCCCGTTAACGTATATTGACGATACATATATTGACTCACTTCTTTAAGTAAATTGAAAGAATAAGAGCAAATTTACAGCACTATTTGTTGCAGTATAAAGCAACTTTCTCACTCAATCCTATTAATGAACGAATAGAAAATATTCAGTAATCCTAATATTAATCCAGTAAACCCTATTGTAGCCACCCGAACTCTAGACTTAAATTCTGAAGATTTTTATTTGCAGACACTTTAAAAATTGCATTTGCGAGCTAGTCTCACATGCTACATGACTTATTAAGAGACATTTCGCATTTAAATGTCCAGTATTACGAAAGAATAACTTGGCCATGCTCTAAAAATCTTTATAAAATGCGAAGTATGCATAAAGAAAATATCTACTTCGAAAGCATACTTAAAGGCTAATGTAAATTATGTTACAATATTTACATCCGAAATACCAACAAACAGTTTATCAGTCAACGACACTTTATTCCGGGCATTTCCAACTGCTGGCTCTGTGACGTCACACGTCTCTGTTTTCGAGCTCCTTGAGAAGGTAAGCATGGGTAAAAGATCAAGGTAGGGGGAGTGGCAGTGGAAGGGATGGAGAATATGATTAAATAGCGAGACACAACATTACCTTCCCTCACATGCTCTATCAGCTCTGCTCCGAGAGGAGAAATGCGCTTCGACGTCACCGGTTGGCAAGTTGGAAATGACTGCTCTATTTCGTGACATGTAGGGCAATTCACAGTCGAGAATTACGAGTAGACAGAACATTTAGGGCCAGTAGCGTTAATAATTAACCTCAGATTAATAGCTACATCAGTAACCTTCAGTTATACTTAACAGCAAATTTTTCGTGATATAGAATACTAACTTTAGGTTATTTTTTTCTTTACTTTAATTTACCTATAGCCTAACTGACGAATTTTCAAATGTTAATCATATTAACTGAAGTTCAAAGAAATTTTCTCCGAAGGAAAAGAAGAGAAAAAAAGTAAAGTTTATTTTCATTGTGTTTAGACAGACTTTTGTTAATGTTGAAGTTCCGATTGTGGTAAAATGATATTACATAAACTTTTCATAATTTTTTTCTAAGTTAAGTTACAAATTAATATATTTCTAGGTTTCTGATTATTCTGATGTCTCATCTAATGATGATATTGAATATCGCCGTGTTATTTTTTTTTTAAGTTTAGTTACAAATTAATATATTTTCAGGTTTGTTGTTACTCTGATGTCTCATCTAATTATGACATTGGATATCGCCATGTTCCTCGCATTTTCTACGAGGATGGAAATTCGAGAACTCTATGGCGAACAATTCAAAATGAGATTTCGGGTACCAAAATTTGTAGTAGAAGAATTTGAACAAACATTACGGCCTCAGTTACAACCACGAAATCATGCTGTGAATCCAATGTCCAGGATCCTCCTCAGCGTATTGAGACATATATTCAGGAGACAGTGATGATTATGCTTTCTCTATCATTGACTAAACAGTTGAATGTAAACTGCCTTTACACAGGAATTTCATGCGACGTTGCCACATATTTTACTGCAAATATCAGTCAATAAACCTAGTTTACACGTTCAGATTTTATTTTTATTTATTTATATATATTACAAAGATACATTAAAAACTATTATATACATAAAACAGAAATATAAATTAAAGAATTTACCCGCCGTATGAGCAAACGCTAGTGGTTGGGAGTTCAAAACCGCATTGTAGATAAGGAAAAAGAAGAAGACAAAATAAACAATATAAGCAATAAAATAGCATAGATTACAAGAACAAGAGCCTATATGATAAAGAAGAATGACAATTGGAAATTTTTATAACCAATATTCACAAGTATATGATAATATAATACTGAAAATTAGCAATTAATTATCTAACATTATGTTAAGTTCCCTTAATAATTTCTTTAATTTTTAGTTTAAATATAATGAATGGTTTATTATATATAATAGATCACAGACACATTACATACAACAATTTTACACAAAGATATATTATTATTTAAATACAATTTCTACATTTTACCTATTAACATATTTGTTTTATCTTGCACTAGCTTTCAGTTATTGTGCAAGACTCAACTCATCCTAGAATATTGGTACTATCAGTATTGGTTTACCTTCCTGAGATGTACTTCCCTCTTCACTCTGCAATGTGCAGCTAGCGTATCTAAATCATCTCTAATTCTAGTTTCTTTCATACCTCTTTCCTTACAAAAATATTTATACAGTTCATACAAGCTCTCTCTCGTAGGTAAGCCTTCATTACTTAATTTTATTTCATAATATTCTTTTGACGTACCTTCAAAACTATTAAATTTAGAAATAAAAAAGATAGCCAAATTATTTCTAACTTAGTCAAATATGTTATTATCTGTGAGTCTAGACAAAGCGTACCTTCCAAACTTGAATTTATTAGTCAGCTTAGTAACTGTACTTTCCCTTAATGCTTCCTTCCTTCTATTTTTTAATTTTGCAATCTTCTCCGGTATTTTATTTTCCGTGTATTTGTTTATTATTAAGGGATGTTGACTTTCCTCGTATTTCTCCATACATCTACACTTGTTACTTTCTTCCATGCATAATTTTACATCTATAACAAGAAAGAGAAAGAACAATATATACACGTACACATACACATACACATACATATACATATACACTACAATTATTTCACTATTTATTTAGTTTAAATATAATCACACTTATGTTAGCTGAAACAGGGTACTGAGAAATTAATTTGTTGTAAAGTTTTAAGCCATAGTTGAAGCCATGTTTCATACCAGCAGCCGTTGAACTTTTGGATTCTGTAAAATGAACTAATATGTTTCTTCTCGTATTATAATTATTAGGACAATAATTTTGATGACCTATAAATCATGAAAAAATATCCTAAAAAAATGCATTTATGACCTAAAAATCTTTCAAAAATGCCCTTAAAACTGCCCTAAAATTGATCTTATATAATTGGCTTAGTAGGAAAAGAGGTTTTGTACTACTTAATATTTAGACTAGTAATTAAATTAAATTTTACATAATTTTTTTTCTAAGTAGTACACTTTAATTAATTATTTTACCTGATGTAGTTTCCATGTATGATCGTCCACCTCTGCTTCGGCATGTGGACGTGAGGTCAGCAGTCAGCTGGTCGGTCTCGGCTCTTCATGGGCTGTAGCGCCATGGATTTACTTTACTTTTAGTTTCCATGTAGTCTACCACAAGGCCACTCTTATCCGGAATTAGCAGGTATAGAGGAGTCTATATTGATTGACTGAGCCATTACTTGAGGTGTACTACGTTAAAATGGCAATATTTGTGTAGAAAAACGATTGAAATATCATACAAAATAATGGGTATTAATGGACAAAATATGTAAAGAAAATATGAAAGGAAATAAACATTATTTTACATTAATAATGGGGATTTATGGCCAAAATTAAATGAAAATGCCTAAAAAAATAACCAAATAAAACAAAAGATGCTCTTATGAGTTGAAACAGGCAAAAAATGCAAAAAAATGCCCTAACAAATATCTCTTAAAACACTCAGTTTATCACATAACATATAAATACTAAAGCAGCTATGTTTCTGGCTTACTAGAAAAAAGATGCAATTTCATCAAAATCCTAGCCCTAATAATTATGCCAATATATGTTGAAAATTTTCTTTTTCTTATGAAAGAAAGTTAATAATGTGTATATATATATATATATATATATATATATGCTCCAATTTGAAAACGTTAAAATCCAAATAAAGATATTTAGTAGTAGTAGATTTCTTTCAGACAAATTTTGATTGTTCTCTTTTGTAGTAAATCCAGCGGCTTTCTTATGGATTTAGAAACACTGCCCCAACCAACAATGCCAGAATATAATACAGATTGCACCGAGGATAAATAAATAAATCTTGAAATATCAATAGGGAGGCAAGAAGGAAGTATAACACATCTATATAAATTTTTCGTAATTTATTACATAAAAATGCAGTATGTGTGTCCCATCTAAGATGCTAGTAAACTATTATTCCTAGATATTTAACTTTAGTAGAATTGGTTAAACATGTACAGTCACAATTTAGAGAAAGAATTAAAGTTTTATACAATGTTTTACAAAAAATTAATTTTATACAATATGTAGAAACTAACTTGGGAGCTATTTAGTACTATTCAGTTAAAAATACCTTATAGGCCTAGTTAGTGATTTTTATATAAATGGGCCTTAGTTAGTATATTTTCATTGTTGTTATCTCGTTATACAGATTGTATTAAATAAATACACCAAAATTACATTACTTACTTACTGGCTTTTAAGGAACCCGGAGGTTCATTGCCGCCCTCACATAAGCCCGCCATTAGTCCCTATTCTGAGCAAGATTAATCCAGTCATTATCATCTTATCCTATCTCCCTCAAATCCATTTTAATATTATCTTCCCATCTACGTCTCGGCCTCCCCAAAGGTCTTTTTCCCTCCGGTCTCCCAACTAACACTATATGCATTTCTGGATTCGTCCATTCGTGCTACATGCCCTGCCCACCTCAAACGTCTGAATTTAATGTTCCTAATTATGTCAGGTGAAGAATACAATGCGTGCAGTTCTGTGTTGTGTAACTTTCTCCATTCTCCTGTAACTTCATCCCTCTTAGCCTCGATAATTATTCTCAAACACCCGTAACCTATGTTCCTCTCTCAAAGTGAGAGTCCAAGTTTCACAAGCATATAGAACAACTGGTAATATAACTGTTTTATAAATTCTAACTTTCAGATTTTTTGACAACAGACTGAATGATAAAAGCTTCTCAACCGAATAATAACAGGCATTTCACATATTTATTCTGTGTTTAATTTCCTCCCGAGTATCATTTATATTTGTTACTGTTGCTCCCAGGTATTTGGATTTTCTACCTCTTCAAAGGATAAAACAAAATTAAATTAATATACTAAATTGTTTCGCACAAATAATTTTCGCCTTCGTACAGTCATAGCTTTCTGGTGTTCGACAATGTTGATCCGGTTGTCATATGGGAGTAATTTTGAATTCTATAATTTGTTTGCAAGCATTTCATCAATATGTCACAAGCCCCTCCCGTCGCAGCGTTTATACTTATCTTCCATAGTGTCTACTTTCTTGCGATGACATACACTAAAGCCATACTATGTAGCTATTTGAATTGCTCCGAAATAAAAAAAAGGTGTGTTCCTTGTTTGCATCCAACATGGAGCGTAATCTAAATTATAGGCCTGTAATCTTATTTGAGCCACAAATTACAGTGGGAGACAGGGTCGTTACTTCTGTGGACATTACGTCCACGTGCAAGGAAAACAGAAGGCGTTCCCGCCAAGAATGGCACGAAGAACACGAGGGGAGTGCAATTAAATATTATCAGAGTGACACAAACGGGGGATGGCTGGGGAGGGAAATATCTTCAAGCTTCCACCATTGTAAACACGCAGAAGAAAAACTCATCAACTCCATTCTGCTCGTTTTATAAGTTATGCTTGATGATTAGTTTGAATTTAGGTAAGCTTTATTTCGTGATTTAATAATAATAATAATAATAATAATAATAAAAGTTAATAATAATAGTAATAATAATAATAATAATAATAGTAACAATTCACCGATGTATAAATCTTACGATAATCAATCGGAAAGATTAAAAAAAATGTATTTACCAAATAAATAGGTACATTAAAAACATTACAGTAATTCGATATAATATAGGCGAACATATAGAGTCAACATGTAATCTAAATCAAATTAACTTCTCTTTCTAATCGCAGAATAATTTCGGAGCAAATATTTTGTATAAACTTATTAATGGCATGTTAAACATTCAAGAGTTACTTGAACAATCTCAGTAACACTAATTTAAGAAAACCTCAATTATTCCAATTCAGGGCACCTAAAACATTACTTAGGATACTTTACTTACAAATGGCTTCCAAAGACCCCGAAGATTTATTGCCGCCCTTACATAAGCCCGCCATCGATCCGTCTTCTAAACTAACACTCTATAGGCATTTTTGCATTCACCCATAGTACGTGCTACATGTCCTGCCTTCTCAAACGTCTGGATTTAATCTTCCTCATTATGTTAGGTATTTTCACATAAAACACATAAAAATTAAGTTTTCATCAAATAATTTTTGACAAAAGCCTCATTTCAGATTAATCACCACTCGAATGTTCAGGCAACTGTTTCTCGGAATTGCCTGTCTGTGGACCTGTGGAATTGCAGTCTGGTCTCTCGCCACAAGCGATAACATGTCACCACTAAAAAATCGTGCTCACACATAAACATTGATGTGTCATTTAGGAGTGCTTTGTAAGTTATCATAACGCTTATTCAGGAAGTAATTACAATATAATTTCATAAATATCAGCTGCCTCTGTTTTCGTTTCCAATCATGAACATGTCTTTAGGGAGTGCATGTTGTTTCTTAATGGCCAGGGCGCTCTTATTCCCTGTACAAGGCAGTGTTCCACGATATCATCAGACATATGTAATGGACAACTTGAGGATGAATCTCATTGTGTACTGTAATTCTTCAGTAGTTGGCGAGACAGCATAATTTTATACTGGTTTATATTTAATAACTCTTCTCGGGTTCTCAGCCAGGTGAGTTGCAGATTTGCTTCCAAGCTTTCGACGGCTAGCTCTGCCATCTTCTTCACTTCATTCCGAGAAGAGATATTCTACATCAAACGCCGGGAAAGTCTCAAGTCATACACTGGTTTATATTGTTTATATTCACATAAAATAATTAAATATTTTTATGCTCGACCATGCCGAAATGTAGTAATTATACACCTGGTAGCAGCCCTTTAATGGACCTCATTAAAGTACACCTATTCATTAAAGTTCAGGTGTTTCACCAATCAGGAAACACCATTGTAGCAATATGAAAGCCCAAGTATCGATTATTGTCGGATATGCAATCGAAAGACAACTAGCGAAACGTCACGGAGGCTGGAAATCCAATACTGTCGCAGAAGGTTATGTTCTATTACTATAATAATTAGCGTTAATTGTAAATAATATTCAAATAAATTCAATTTGTCATCTCGTTTTTCAATGTCTAAATCAATTTCAAGGTTATATCGAGATTAATGTTTATTTTACTCTCTAGATTAAATCAAGGTCAATGACATTTGTTTCTCGGAAAAAATCAATACTTTCCCGTCTGCGCACATCTCACAATTTACGAGATATTGCACAAGGTCAGTTCCGCTCCCCAGTCAGATAAGAATAACATGAATACTTATGAATATTTTCAAGTTAGAAATATGGTCGAGCATAAAAAGTCGTATGAAACTAGCCTATAATGGTAATTAAGACGCTCGTATGAAAATTATGAAACTCACTTGCGGTCGTTTCATAAACATACTCGCGTCTTAATTACTACCATTATAGGCTCGTTGCATAATGTACTATTGCTTTTTTCTCACATATTTTCCCGATTTTAGCACATAAAAATTCGAGCCCTAGTGATGACAATGGTAGCTTTATTTGATTTATTTTTGTATTTTATGGTCCTCATTTGTTCCTAAAACCACGAAAAATCCTCTTAGGGAGGAATTCATCCCTAGCATGGAACCACTGGTTTAGATATGTAAGTGTGCCGCGTGATCTTAAATTACACTTATACAGTCTTACTAATAAAAACTCCTATACAGACGTTTAACTGTCTTATACTTATACAATGAGTAGCTCGTTTATAAGTCGTGTGTAAATTCCTTACTAATAATGACTACATACTGTACGTCGTGTATAACAGTATAGCTGTTACACAGCTACGTCATAGTTTCGTCATTACTTCGTTACGAAAGGTAATAGAATATCTGAGGTTCTCTACTGGATCCGGTAGAGCGCTCTAGTGTGGCGTGTTAAATATCGATAGTACAACTGGCTCTAATCGATCACCACACTACATTTTGGTCAAAGAGTACAACCTACAGCAATATTATTATAGTAATTCTATGATCTTTGGTTTGTTCTTCTGTGGTTACAAGGTAACCATCATCATAAAATGACAGTCGATACGAACAGCTGTTAAAGGGGCGGCCATTTTTTCCCTATATACAACGCTTAAACAAGGGGTTTCGTGTATATAACTACTGCAAAGCAATTCCCATTGTATAGTTACAGCCTGTTTATACGTCCATAGCTTATTCACGGTTTATTAGTAACGTTTTCTGTCTCAAGTCTGCATAAGTCTCGTATAAAAACTATACACGGTTTATTAGTAAGACTGTTAGTGTTCCACATGTTGAAAAATGTTGAAAAACGCGGGTCAAAGGGAAAAGTAACCTATGTGCAAATTACATTGCACTGTTTATTTCAATTTCAATCCTGAAGACAGGAATGTCATCAAAAGACATATTGTAAAGAGAAATAAAGTTGAAGTGTGGCGCGGAAGACATGTGCCATTTTTCATGTGACGTGTTGATAGTGAGGGGCTCCGCCCCCCTCGACTCACCTATGCGACATGACGCATGAGGCACGTCTCAGAGGGGCGCTCTCCTCTGGGAGCGGTCTTCGCGGCAAGTGTGGCTTGTCTGCAAGTAACGCGATGGTCTGACGCTTCGTTAGCGAGGGCACAATGGCGCCGTCTGATTGACAGAAACTCCTCCCATGTGTTGGGGCGTTACCCCGCAAAACAAGCACGAGGTTATTGACTTGATGGCTGCAATTAATTATTATGTCCGATGCCGAGAGAGAGAGAGAGAGGGACTGATGCGTCTCTGGCAAGCAAAAGAAACAGTTGAATGTTTAACAATATAAATGATGGCATTACTCTCGTGTTTATGACATTGAGGCACGAAAAGTAACGCATACCATAAAATGTGTCACAGAATTCCTGGTGTAAGTCTGTTGCCGTGGGGAAAAGCTACTTCATTTGTACTTACAAGACCTCACGTTCGATCCTTCATTTGCGGTCGGGTCGATTATGTCGGGAAAACTTATCCTGAAATTTTTCTTGATGGTATAGCCTACAATGTGGTTTCCGAAAAGAACATTCTTGCATTAACATTCTTGCATTGCTGCTGTTTTAATTCTTAAATTATTATTAGGGCCTGTCCCGCGCCGTGGCGTCGTGGTCTAAGGCATCCTGCCTAGGACTCGCGTTACGGATTCCGCGCTGGTTCGAGTCCTCATGGGGGAAGAAATTTTCTCATGAAATTTCGGTCAGTGTATGGGACCTGTGCCCACCTAGCATCGTGATGCACTTGGGGAGCTATGATAGGTAGTGAAATCCCGTTGCGAAAGCAAGCTATAACGGCTGGAAGGATCATCGTGCTAATCACACGATACCTCCGTTCTGGTTGATGATCGTCCACCTCTGCTTCGGCATGTGGGCTTGAGGTCAGCAGCCGGCTGGTCGGTCTAGGCCCTTCACGGACTGTAGCGCCACGGATTATTATTATTATTATTATTATTATTATTATTATTATTATTATTATTATTATTATTATTATTATGTTATTAGGGCCTACTAGAAGAAAGAAGAGAATTTTATCTGGAAATCCACTTTCATATTCTTAGATTATAGTCTAAAGGCATTTGACGAAATAAGAAGAACATTTCTAACAATCCAACATTCTGTGATGAAATATTTGTGTGTAGAGGAGAAGGTGGAAATATGGGCTACCATTTTGATTTGCTCATAAAAAATGAAAAATAATATGTTATATTGCTTGGAAATCTTTGTTGACATATACAGTGATTATTCATATAAAATTTTTCCAGTCTTAAAGATCAATAGTTGCAATAGATATTTGGATATAATTACTTTTTGAAAGTAAGACGAAATGGTCCTCTGCAGGTAGTAGGGTCTAAATACGGGCTATCACAAAAATTTGAAAAAAAAAAAATGTAAAAAACAAAGAAACATAAGTAGGAAACCTGTGTCACATGAATGGCAATATTCTGTAACAAATAACGCAAATCACGATAGAGAAAATATGGGACGTGTTAATGTGCTGGTA
This sequence comes from Periplaneta americana, assembly GCF_040183065.1. NCBI lineage: Eukaryota > Metazoa > Arthropoda > Insecta > Blattodea > Blattidae > Periplaneta > Periplaneta americana. Next base: position 122,961,671 of record NC_091128.1, read on the forward strand.
ATATTGACACATAGCGGTAGCCCATATTAGCAGCATCGACTCATGAAGGTTTCTAAGATTATGTATGGCAATTGTTGTCCTAAATAAATATTACTCTTATGCTGTGTGATAGAGCTATTCTTAATCAGTGCAACACATCAAGCGTGATTTCTAAACACGAAATATATATTTTTCAATAAAATTGAAACTACATACCTGCAAAAACTTTGAAATTGATGAAAAATACAAAGAACACACCACATCCACACCACAAAGGCAACTGGTTTGTCTCTTTGTGCACGCAGACTGTTGGACACGAGATGTACTTTTAGAGCTTTTTCGTTACGTAACAACACCATATATAGTAAAAAACGAGGCAGCCCATATTACTACTCCTAGCCCATATTTCCACCTTCTCCTCTACTTATGCATGTCATATCTACAATATGATGTCGCCCTCGGTAGCGTAGTTGATATAGCGCTGGCCTTCTATGCTCGAGATTGTAGGTTCGATCCCGGCCGAGGTCGATGGCATTTAAGTGTGTTTAAATGCGACAGGCTGATGTCAGTAGATTTACTGGCATGTAAAAGAACTCCTGCGGGACAAAATTCAGGCACACTGGCGACGCTGATAAAATCTCTGCAGTTGCGACCGTCGTTAAATAAAACATAATTTAAATTTCTACAATATGATGCAAGATCATTTCTCTATCTTTGATAGATTGTCTAATAGAAAATAAATTCATTTAAAAAATGGTCAAATATCAGTATTTTCTTCTAACACAAAATAAAAAAATATATATATTATTTATTAAGGACTGTAGTTGAAAGAGCATGTTGTTTCGGCAACAAAATAAAAGAGAGAGAACACGAAAAAAAAATTAACAAGTTTACTAGTTATGATGGAAACGTTTCATCACTGCACAGTGAACTATCACCACTATGAATTTTGAAAAAAAAAAAAAATCTTTTAAATCGTATATATAGCAGAAGGACAGTGTTTTACACATATACCAATTTTCATTATTGTGCAAGATAGCTACAGTAATGGAAGAAAAAAATGTTGAATATTTCCAAAATTTTTCAGTTGTAAGCTGTACCTAATCCCTTAAATATGCATAATACTGTACTATAAAATCTTGACCTTTGGTTGCAAATAATTTGAAATGCATTTATATAATGGTAGCATATGATTTGTAACTAGAAATAAAAGATGCAGATATGCTAAAATCCGCCCTCTGTTTATGGGTTTACTTTCGTTTGTTGGCTGTAGTTTTTCAAGTAATTGTAACTTACGACAATCCAGCGGAAACACAAGGAACGTCCATTTCGCTGTCGGGAATCGAACGCAAGTTCATTATTATTTTATGCCGAGTTAAGTTCAAAATTCGTTCATGTGTGTGAAAGTTTCAGGGAGACTCACAGCACACATCTTATAAGATTTGTTTCCTTTTTAGAAACCCAGTTCTGTCTGCTATTTCTCATAATTTAATAGCGTATTGGAAAAGTCTGTCTTTTACGAGGTCACTGAGCAATCACGCGTTTGATGGCTTCTGATCGATGCAGCAGTTGCTTTTCGTAATGGCAGTTCTTTAAACTCAAATTGCTCACAAGTAGCAAACGAATCGGAAAAGCTAAATCTATAATCCCTGGAGAAATGTTTGTTTTTTTCTCCCCCCTTCAGGAAGAGTGGAACTTTTATTTCCCATTTCCCTTAAAAAAAAAAAAGAATTGAAAGGGGTGGGGCACGAGGGTGGGTGAGGAAGTGACTACAATAATAGTAATACTAGTGGTGGGTTAGTTGTAAAATTCAATTAACTGAAAAGGGTCAGTCAGTGATTTCAGTTTGTGTTGTGGCAGGAGTATAGATGAAAGTTGTTGGAGTGAGGGGCTGCCGCCATCACCCGTTCCTCCATCAGCATCCCTCTCTCCCTCTGGACCATCTCATCATGCTAATGCCGCTTGCTGGGGTACACGTAATTTCTGATAGACTGTGTGTTGAAAGCTCGTACGGAATTCCGCAGCCATTCACCCGCCGTAAAATGATGATTATTCTCTCTCTCTCGCTCACTCTCTCACTCGCTCTCTCTGTCTATCTCTCTCTCTTGCCTTAGTAATGTGATTGGTGTACACATCGGCGCACAGAAGAGAGAGACAGACAGAGAAAAGTTATATCCTCTGGCAACTAATTTCTTATACCTCCTCTTTGCCCATTTCATCATTTTTTTAAACTTAGAAGACAGGCAAAAGAGGATGGAAAACTCCACTTCACTATGAATCCAGCCAATGTAATTTGAAATGAAGAGAAACCATATCTGACGTTGAAAAAAGTAGGATACGCCGCCAAGAACAAATGAAGCCATTTCAACTTGTACTTCAATATTTTCAAGGATTCACAGGCTGTGGTTAAAGTGACAATGTTTCCGGTAACAAACGTTGCATAACTGGGTTCGATTATCTGTAAGATTAGCGGTCTTTATCTCACTTACTTAGGCACTGGATATGTAACATTCCTTTTCTTGTGTTTCTTCCGTGTTGCCATAAACGATTACTTTCCGCCATGCTGACGACATTATTAGGGAATCCCATTACTTGTTCAAATGCAAATTAAATTGAAATCAACATATCTCCTATAACTATGGGAGACTCGGCTAATTCCGCAATATTAAGAAGTAAATCTATCATATTTTTATCAAAATGTTTATTGAAAAATATTATCAAGGTATGTAGACATGGACGAAACCTTTCATTACCATATAAGATAAAGAGACCTATTAAAATGAAAATATATTTACTTGTACATACATTACAGTTGAAAAAGAACTCGGGTAATTCCGCAACAGTGCGGATAAATCCGCAATAGGACTTGGCTAATTCCGCAGTAGTAAATAATTATGAAATACATTATGAAAGTAACATAAAAGGAACAGTTTATATGCAACAATGCTCACTTTCTTCACAGCTGTGTAGCAAAACACGAAAAACAGCCAACTTTCGATGTTTCACTGTATTGCCGACAGAGGTGTCGACCAATATCCTTGATTTTTTTTCTATAGCACTGCAGAGGACATGCCTCCTGTTGACAGCCTCTCAAAACTTACGTTCACGCTATTGTAAAGCCGCAGTAAAATCTTATGCACTACTGTGGAATTACCCGTACTGCGGAATTAGCCGAGTTTCCCCTATATTAACTTATTACTACATAAAACTCATGACTATACGTACTTCTTAATGTAATATAATAAATTAATATTTCATTACAAAATTGAATACATTCTACATTGTAGGCCTACACCGTGCCTCGCTTACAGGGATCGAGAAATAAATGCTCATCATTTAAAATCAGATGAAGATATTGTTTTGATTTACATCTGACAAGATGCAGAAACTGTCTAAGCTTATTCACCAATGATTTAAAAACGGTTGCATGTTCATGCGCATGCGCACTAACGTTTATTGTGGAAACAAGCCTGGCGCCATTCAGTAGAACATTCCGTCATTGGACCATTCTTCTTCATCGAGGCGACAATCAAAGGGAATGTGTACCTGGATATGTGCAGAACTTTTGTTGTTGATTAACTCCCCCCAGGATAGGTTTTTCAGCAACATGGGGCTCCACCCCCTTACTTTGGAACAGTGCTTGGCTTCTTGAATGCAAACTTTCACAATAGGTTGATCGGAAAAGGAGAACCCTTGCCTGGCCACCTAGGTCACCCGTCTTGACGCCCATTGACCTTTTTTCTGGGTCTTTATGAAGAGTGTTGTGTACCAACGTGGTACAGTTGACACTTTGGAAAAACTGGGACAACGCATTATAAACGCAGCTGCGCTAATCGCTCCACAAATGTTATGGAACACTGGCAGAAGGTTGAGTACCTTTTGGATGTCTTCAGGGTGGCACGAGGCGCACACATCGAATTGAACTGACTCGGAGAGATTTTACATGAAGTTGTATAAAAAGTTATGTTATAAAACCATTATTTATATTTCGGAAAACGTATTAGGCCTATTTGTCTTTCTTGTGTTAAATTTTAAATTACCTTGTTAAATGTAATTTGTAGGTAATATAAAATTTAACACAAGAAAGACAAATAATACGTTTTCCGAAGTGATCTAGTGTTAAAAGTTGTGTAATCAAGATGTATGAAGACAAGACGAATCATATAATACAGGTCAGAGCGGATAAAAGCCATAAACACATCACACTACATACACTTTAATCATGAATGCCTAAACCAACAACTAACACCGACATTCGCACAAATCAATGTAAACAACACATCATACCCAGCACAAAAAAAAAACCACAGTACAAAGAACATACATACAAAACAACATTAAACACCTACACTACAAAAAAATCAACATAACACAAATGCCTACAAGTGATATAGTGTTAAAAGTTGTGTAATCAAGATGCATTATTTATACTTTAAATCAGCACTTATTTCCGATCCCTCTAAGATAACGTAAAACAACTATGTTTCCTTTCTATTAACATGTTTTAACAAATGCTGATTTGTAACAAGAATGATAAGTCTTATGACTGAAAATTTTAAATAAATATATTTTATAATCTAATACTTACTTACATACTTACTTACTTACGTACTTACTTACTGGCTTTTAAGGAACCCGGAGGTTCATTGCCGCCCTCACATAAGCCCGCCATTGGTCCCTATCCTTAGCAAGATTAATCCATTCTCTATCATCATATCTCACCTCCCTCAAATCCATTTTAATATTATCTTCCCACCTACGTCTCGGCCTCCCCAAAGGTCTTTTTCCCTCCGGCCTCCCAACTAACACGCTATATGCATTTCTGAATTCGCCCATACGTGCTACATGCCCTGCCCATCTCAAATGTCTGGATTTAATGTTTCTAATTATGTCAGGTGAAGACTACAATGCGCGCAGTTCTGTGTTGTGGAACTTTCTCCATTCTCCTGTAACTTCATCCCTTTTAGCCCCAAATATTTTCCTAAGCACCTTATTCTTAAAGACCCTTAACCTATGTTCCTCTCTCAAAGTGAGAGTCCCAAGTTTCACAACCGTAAAGAACAACCGGTAATATAACTGTTTTATAAATTCTAACTTTTTTATAATCTAATAAACAAACGAAAGTCGATTTATTTAAATCTAAAACAACTCGCAATTTAAAGATTGGAGTAATGATGCAAATGATTGACGAATCCACCAAGAAAAAGAAACCTAGATTTTTTTACGACAGTTGAATAACAGAGTAATGTGTTGTTAAGTGTAACAACCGGAAGATTACTGTTATTAAGAGAGTTAAGGCTGGTTCACAATAAACCGGGAACGGAAATGACAACGAGAATGAGAACGGAAATAATGTTAAAATAAATGTATTTAAATGTGAGCATTCACAATAGTTAATTGTGAATGATCAAATTTAAGGAGATGCACTACTGAATTTTCTAATTTCTACATTTTAAGAGATAATGTATTGAAATTTTAACAGCATATTATGATGACGATTATGAATTAATCAAGAAAATTTCAATGGTCTAAGTCAAGAAGTAACTCTTTTAAAAATAAAATTTGAAAATGACACGTTTATTTTGGAAACCGTTTTTTGGAATCTAAAACAAGAGTTTTCTATGTTTTTTATAGTGTATATTATAGCTGAAACACAGGTTGTGGTAATGGAGCATTGGAATTTAGCATATGAAGAGTAAAATAAAAAAAAATGACATTTCTTCAAAAACGGTCATTTTTCAGTAGCGCATCCCCTTAAATACATTTATTTTAACAATATTTTCGTTCTCCTTCTCGTTGTCTTTTCCGTTCCCGGTTTATTGTGAACCAGCCTTTAAGCTAACTAAACTAAAGGTTACGTCCGCGCATTAACATCACCGTCACTCTTAGGCCTACCATCATATTCTAGGAATCAGTCGTGAATAAAATTCCAGCCACTTATTGGAAAAGTAGTCAGGTAAATGATTGACCAGCGATTCGGTCCCGTGTAGGCTTCATTGATCAATCGCTTAGCTGAAAAGAGATTGCGAGAGGAAAGAAAGTAAAACGGGAAATAAATCACTTGAGAAGGAATAGCGGAAGCTTTGTGATCGACAAGAGGTGCTGGTTATGTCAGGCTTAAGTACTTTCGCTAGTTAGGTGTAGAATATATTCCCCGAGTGTCAGTGTAAGCAGCAAATACGTGTTCTTGCTGTGACCACTTGGGTGGTAAAAGTACTCCACGTTGGGAGAGAAGAATAAGTTTCTTGTGCACTCGTAAAATTCTGTCCAGGGGGTCACAAGTTTATACGCCTGGCTTGGCTGTTTTATTGCTGCTATCAGCCATGCCTGGTGTGTTGCGCTGGATATGCAAATAACTTTTTCCTCCCACCCCCTCGTGTAATATTAGAAGGCTTCCAACTCTCTGCAGTGTAACAGTAGGCTACACGTGAGATCGTACACGTGTCTTCGTAAAACAATCTGTAGTATCCTGATCTTGGAAACAAGATGTATAACTTCGGAAGGGTTTAGGATATATAATTTTGTGTCTCAATTGGAATAATAGGATTAAGTGTCGTAAAACAATCTCCAGTATCCTGATCTTGGAAACAAGATGTATAACTTCGGAAGGGTTTAGGATATATAATTTTCTGTCTCAATTGGAATAATAGGATTAAATGTCGTAAAACAATCTCCAGTATCCTGATCTTGGAAACAAGATGTATAACTTCGGAAGGGTTTAGGATATATAATTTTGTGTCTCAATTGGAATAATAGGATTAAGTGTCTTAAAACAATCTCCGGTATCCTGATCTTGGAAACAAGATGTATAACTTCGGAAGGGTTTAGGATATATAATTTTGTGTCTCAATTGGAATAATAGAATTAAGTGTCGTAAAACAATCTCCAGTATCCTGATCGTGGAAACAAGATGTATAACTCCGGAAGGGTTTAGGATATATAATTTTGTGTCTCAATTGGAATAATAGAATTAAGTGTCGTAAAACAATCTCCAGTATCCTGATCTTGGAAACAAGATGTATATCTTCGGAAGGGTTTAGGATATATAATTTTGTGTCTCAATTGGATTACTAGGATTAAGTGTCGTAAAACAATCTCCAGTGTCCTCATCTTGGAAACAAGATGTATAACTTCGGAAGGGTTTAGGATATATAATTTCGTGTCTCAATTGGAATAAATAGGATTAAGTGTCGTAAAACAATCTCCAGTATCCTGATCTTGGAAACAAGATGTATAAATTCGGAAGAGTTTAGGATATGTAATTTTGTGTCTGAATTGGAATAATAGGATTAAGTGTCGTAAAACAATCTCCAGTGTCCTGATCTTGGAAACAAGATATATAACTTCGGAAGGATTTAGGATATATCATTTTGTGTCTCAATTGGAATAATAGGATTAAGTGTCGTAAAACAATCTCCAGTATCCTGATCTTGGAAACAAGATGTATAACTTCGGAAGGGTTTAGGATATATAATTTTGTGTCTCAATTGGAATAATAGGATTAAGTGTCGTAAAACAATCTCCAGTATCCTGATCTTGGAAACACGATGTAGGCCTATAACGTCGGAAGAGTTTAGGATATGTGATTTTGTGTCTGAATTGGAATAATAGGACTAAGTGTCGTAATAACATTTCAGTGAGTAGGCCTATGTAAAATGTTTATTTTTGTAGGTATTTTCGTCGTATAAAATGTAATAAAAATTGTCTGCAAATAAAAACGTCCTAATAGGCTATCACTTTGGAGATTCTGAAGAATGTTATAATAACTTTATATCGAAAAGAAAATACCGCAGATCTCTCACTACAAACCGAGCATTGTTCTATTTTCCACCCTCCTCTTAGTCTTCGCATATGATCCATGAACCTTAATGTTGTCCATCATCTGATATAATATAATAATGATTTATTTTAGCTGGCAGAGTTAAGGCCGTAAGAGTTATTTATGAATTAAACAGCAAAATACTATGAACTATTAATTAAACAATGAAATACAAATAATATACATAGTCAACACATTAATTCAATTTGCAAGCATATTTAGTTGAGCTATACAAATTTATTCAATTTATATTAATTTACAAACCATAAACAATTCATCAGTTGAGTCTGTACAGACTACTATTCAATTTACAGTATATAGATATACAGATATACAGTATACAAAAATATACAATACATAGTAAACAGATTAATTCAATTTACAAGCATGTTTTAGTTGAGCTATACAAAATTGTACATTTCATAATTCAATTTACAAGCATAAACAATTCGTAATACGAAGAATGAATTTTCCCAGATTTTGTATTGCATTTTGTTCAAATAAAAGAGGTAACATAGCCTATTTCGCTTAATATTAAGCAATGTTTCTATTTCATGTTGTCATCTTTGCACTTAGGTCTATAGTGATTTTAATGAAGAATGTTTAACGGAGTTGAAATTGTAAATTTGTTCATTATTATGAACACAAAATTCTGAAGAAGAAAAAAAAACAAATGTGTTGGGCAATCAACAGGTTAAGACAATTAAATTTTAATTATTCTTATTTTGAAGCAAAAGATAACGGAATAAGATATATGATTTAGCACTCTTCCCCAACCAGTTATACCATACCTAAGTACAGACTCAAATATTAGGGATACTAATTATATTATTCCTAAAACGTGAATAGGTAAATAATTTAGAAAAAATAAGAAATTTATAAATAGCTTTACGGTGCCTATAACATAAGTAAGGTATATGTTTACTCCATCTTATATATTGAACAATGATAATATATATTATATATAATACTGTATATGAACATAGTTGCTTTGTTGGATATGTTTTGCGAAGTATGACAAACTTTCCACGAGAGAATTTATTACCGTGTATAAAACTGTCAATTCTCTCTCACACAGGACTGTGGATGTATCTGGATTTTATTTCGTTAGTTTATACGAAATGGGACTTAGTTATGTGGCAGATCTTGAACTCAGTGTCACCTGCACATCTTCCTGTTTTATTCCTTTTTGGCATAAAATTATAGAAGTATAGATATTACAAGTTCTCTTTAAGTGTCAAATCTCTATTTCGTTGCAAACTTTGACGGACTGAGTATTGAAGTCTACAAGTTACGCCGTTTTAAGTTAAAATACTCGTACTATATACAGACATATTTCAAATCCCATTGAAGTAGTAGTATGGTCTGTCAGAATCCTTAAAATATTGAAGATTACAATGAATAAATTATTTTATTTTAGACGCTAAATTAAAGATTATGACTTCTTGAAAGATACTGTAGAGTATTTTTAGTAGGATATTTAAGTTTATGGCAGAATTGAAGAAGTATTTTATTCCAGTCGTAATATCTCACAAACATAATGTATGAAACGTATATGAATGTAAGATTTAGTATGAAAAAAAATTGGAAAAGCATGAAGGATTCCGAAACACACTTACAAATTACATAATTAAATTTTTACAAGATGATGGCAGTAAGCTACGTCTGTAGACGTATGGAATGGAAGATGGGTCTTTGATAGAAGAGATGAATGAAGAACAGAATCAACGGAGATACGATTGTTATGTTCGGAGACAAGACACTTAGGCCTACATTTACAGTAGATAATAAAATTCAGATAGAAAAATTAAATGAACGTATTAAATTATACAATGAAAATAGAAAAAAGGGAGAGACAAATATATAGAGGTTCTTCGAATAGACTTAATGCTAAATTACTAATTCAGAGAACATTAAAATATCGGACGCGTTTGCTGGCTAGGAAGGTAAATATCCTTGAAGTTGAGAATACGTCAAGCCTCGACCCAGAAAGTGGTGGTGGTGGTGGTGGTGGTGGTGGTGGTGGTGGTGGTAATCAAGACACTTTTCAAAAACTCTAGAATAATTATTAGTAATTTGAACTTATATTAAAATATTCCTGAAGAAAACAGCGTGAATTGGAAAGACAGAAGCTATTCTATTACTTTTATATGAACAAATTTTGTTGCTGTCAGGATAAGAGAAGAAATGTCACACGGAAGTGGAATAGGGAGAAGAGTACGACAAGAATGTTCTTTATCACCTACTCTGTTAAACATCTACTTGAACGATTTTGTGAAGAACTGTTTTCAGAACATGGGAGGGGTGATAGTAGAAGGAAGTAGTATAAAGTACATTAGATTTGCTGATAATTTGGCGTTGTTATCAGATGAGGCGATACTGTGGGACACGCTACTGGAGTTAAATGATTCCTGTGAGCAGTATGGGATGAAGGTAATTGCAAACAAAACGAAGACCATGGTTGTCGGAAGAAAAATAAAGGAGATAAACGTGCGAATTCTGAATGAGGCAGTAGAACAGTCATTTCCAACTGGCCAACCTGTGACGTCGGAGCGCGTTTCCCCTTTCGGAGCAGATCTGGTAGAGCACGTGAGGAAGGGTAATGTTGTGTCTCCGTTATTTAAATAATGATGTTATTGTACCTGATTGACTAGTTTCGATGTTTTATTATCACCTGCTCAATCAGATAGAACCTGTAAGTAGTTTCGAAAAGTTTGAAATGTTGGGTTTCAGGCAGAACACGTTGAATACGGGTATTTCTGTTTACAATCTCAGTGAAGGTTTAAAAACGAATAGTTTGGAAACTTTTCACATACTGAAAAATGTATAATGTGAAGTAATTATTTGTATGATTTGTGTGCATGTTTTTGTAAATAAGTAGGTACATGAATTCAGAAAATGTATATCCATAATAGGCCTACTTAATAGGAAAGTACATTTCAGTTTCATTGCAGTAATGCCTCATTTGATATAGGTGAATAATAATAATAATAATAATAATAATAATAATAATAATGTGTCGTGGTCGGCACCGCACTCCAACTGCCTTTTACCCCTGGAAAAGACCCGGTACTCAATTTTTTAAGAGACTGAATGAACCCCATGGCCGTTCTGAAAGTGTCGACAACAAGAAAATCCCGTCACCAACCGACACCTTCCAGTCCGTAGATTAGCCTATTACTCTACCAACTTAGCTATCCGGCAGTCCAGTACCATTAGTTATTAATCGATGATTTAATTCTGTTCTAGGCCTTCTTTTCACCATGCTTATAATAGTAATAATAATAATAATAATAATAATAATAATTATTATTATTATTATTATTATTATTATTTCTTTTATATGACGTCTTCCCATTTTCGACCAATGAAGTGTAATAAAATTTTGAATTCCAACCAATCACAGTCATACATCGCGATAATTTTCGCAGCTTGATTTATCACTAACAATTTATCGCATGATCGTTCTTCTGTTTAGTCATTGCCGCCAACTGTTTCCCCGGAAATCAATGAACATGAATTCATTGTACTAAATAAAGTGCGAAATCCTATTTCCACATCTACATCTTCATCATCTAATTTCATATCCATTGTATCTAAAGTAAATGACACTCCTATTGTTCATTTAATTAATGTATTAATCAGTTTATTTGTAATTATTAGGGCTATGAACAAAGAGCAGTTAAAGCTAGTGATGGTACCGAGTATAGCTGCGGCGGGTGGAATGGGTTGAATTTTCCCTACAACTTGACGTAAGCAGCGGTACAGTCTGTTGTAGGGGAAATTCACCCCATTCCACCCGCCGCAGCTATACTCTGTACCAACACTAGCTTTAACTGCTCCCTTTTCTTAGCCTAGTAATTATATTATAAAATGTTTAAATTAAATTATGATTTCAGCAGATAATGCAAATGTATTTCCGTTATAATAAGGCAAAAGAGCAGTACATGTAATTATTTAAAAATAACATCGCTTTTCTCAATTGGCAGTACTGAGTAACATCCAATTTCTTCATTGCAGTAATCGATATTAATCTATTCGCAATGTCTGAATAGGTTAAGTATTCATAAATGTACAATTATTAACATTTTGTGAGTGAATTATAGGGATATACTATTTACATTTTTATTTTATTCACGAAATACTCCTAATAAATGTCACTCGAGGTCTAGATTACTATAGATAATAGTAATAATAACACTGGTAATGATAAAGATGCAGTACGGCTTAAAAGTTAAAAAGAAATAAAACGGAATGTCTGTTATACCGGTCTATGGAGAACGCAAATCTGCCAGCTTTATGTAGCATGGCAAGAACGTGCCTTCATCGAAGCTCTTGACAGATGACGTCGTAAGTGTAGGAATCAGGCTGTAATGACGCTGACCCACTGCCGGGAAGGTCAGAGGTGACGGAGAGTCAAACAGTAGGTGCCGAAAAACCATTCTCACCATTTCTGCATCGCTACTCTGAAACTTTTATTTCGTGGTTGAGAAAGAAGACAAGTCGTTCCACACTTTTTAAATAACAGCATGTCTGGTGAAGGGAGGGATATTGTTAGAAGTGAAGATAGGGAGGTACAAGACTGTAAGTCTGGTTTTCCTCTCTGTCTTACTTCGATGTCAATTACGTTCACAGATGAAGAAACCTAACCTCAGACACCTAAATGTTACTAAAGTGGCCATTGTGTAATACCTGATAGACAGTACGCGCCTAAAAGTATATTTTTACTTGGTTACTTAACGACACTGTATCAACTACTAAGTTATTTAGCGTCGATTGAATTGGTGATAGCGAGATGGTATTTGGCGAAGTGAGGCCGAGGATTCACCGTATATTACCTGACATACGGTTGGGGAAAATCTCGGAAAACCCCATCAAGTAATCAGCCCAAGCGAGGATCGAATCTGCGCCTGAGAGCAACTCCGGATCGGCAGGCAAGTGTCTCAGTCGGCTGAGCTACGCCGTTGGTATCATAGGGAAATATTTTGTAAGTACATTGTTTTCCCTGCCATTCTCATTTCAGAATTGTCCCAGTGCATTGTAACCGTTTACATGCAACCATTTCCATAGTCGCTATATCCATTGCTTTTAGCCTATAACTTCCAATATCACTACTACAACCACTTTCTTCCTTATCTTCACAGTCATCATGCCTAAATTTATCGCTTTCACTACACACTATCCACCACTACTGTCATCTTCACCATCACGACCAAAATCACCAATACCACAACTATCTCAACAACCGTTATGACCACCACAAATAGCACCACCATCACCACAATAATCAGTAGAGCGAGAATGAAGTCGAATGATTTTGAAAACAGCCGGGAACAGAATTCTGAACCATGGAGTAGAGATGGAGGGAGATAAAGACGGTGAGAAGCATGAGCAGAAAGACAGAAAAGATGATGAATGGATGAGACGATTAGCCTAAGGATGTACGAAAGAGGTTGTGAATGAGGATGTAAGGATCTAGAAATTAGTCAGGATGTAAAAATGAGGAGATTAATAATGAGAAAAATATAAGGACATAGGTGAGTAGGCAACTACGGGGAGATGAATTAGGAGGTAAAAATGAGAAGATGATTGTGGAGGTAAGTACGTGGAGAAGGCTAAAAGAAAGACGAAGAGAAGAAGGGAGAAGTAGATGTGAGAGAAGAAAAACGAGAAATATGAGAATAGCGAGGGAAATAATGAAGAGAATAAGATGAAGGAATACAAGAGGAAGAAGAAAAACATGAGTCTAATAATAAAATAAAATGGAAAGAGAGAAAAACCAGAACGTAATAACATTTATAACGTTATATTACCTTAAATTATAAAGTGCTTCAAATATTGCATATCCGGCCTCAATATCCGACAGACGAGTGTAGTTAATGTAGGGTAAAGGTTGGTAATATTGTGATAGTTCTTTTGAGAATGTGTTACAATTTTACTGAGTTAGAGAAGGACCGGTTTTGTGCATAAACGTGTCCACGAACATTCCCTTAGTACAGTGGTCGTCAGAACTCGCTTGAAATGGGTAGAGTGCATGGAGGGTAAGAAACTCTGCTCCGTCGTGCACAAGGGATAGAGAGACAGCATACCCGCTAGCAGCGACGATTGCACGCTAGGGCTGTGTCTTGTCTGCGGGTAAGAGACGCTAGCCCGAGCGTGCAGTGTTTTGATGACCGCTGCCTTAATACGTTGACGCAAAAAAAAAAAAAGGAACTTCCTCTCTCTCAGTAAAATTGTAATGAATTGGAAATTTATCTTTTGAAGAGGTGGAGAAGTTCAAATATCTTGGAGCAACAGTAACAAATATAAATGATACTCGGAAGGAAATTAAACACAGAGTAAATATGGGAAATGCCTGTTATTATTCGGTCGAGAAGCTGTTATCATCCAGTCTGCTGTCAAAAAATCTGAAAGTTAGAATTTATAAAACAGTTATAATATTGTTCTTTATGGTTGTGAAACTTGGACTCTTACTTTGAGAGAGGAACATAGGTTAAGGGTGTTTGAGAATAAGGTGCTTAGGAAAATATTTGGGGCTAAGAGGTATGAAGTTACAGGAGAATGGAGAAAGTTACACAACACAGAACTGCACGCATTGTATTCTTCATCTGACATAATTAGGAACATTAAATCCAGACGTTTGAGATGGGCAGGGCATGTAGCACGTATGGGCGAATCCAGAAATGCATATAGAGTGTTAGTTGGGAGGCCGGAGGGAAAAAGAGCTTTAGGGAGGATGAGTCGTAGGTGGGAAGATAATATTAAAATGGATTTGAGGGAGGTGGGCTATGATGATAGAGAATGGATTAATCTTGCTCAGAATAGGGACCAATGGCGGGCTTATGTGAGGGCGGCAATGAACCTCCGGGTTCCTTAAAAGCCAGTAAGTACCCTATCTCTCTTTCATAAAGACTGGGTGAATGTCCATTTCCTTGTATTTACCTATCATAAGCGGAGGTCTTGTACAATGCTAATTATAATATAGCCTACGTGATCAGGATGCAGCCTAGACCTATACCTCTTTCTACAGATGTTTAATGTTGATTAGAAGTGCTCACAAGACAAGAAGGTATGGGCCAAGGAATCCAATATATAGATAGTGCTTGTGCAATATTTGAACATACTTTACCATTTCCTTAATTACAATGGTTTAGATATATGGATATCATCAACAACAGCAATGACTTTCATTCCATATCTGAAGACACTGATGAAGCTAAGACGTGTTGAGAACGTTAAGAGATGGAATACAAGTCGCAGGAGGAGATGATGATTCCCTACATCCCTCATCACTGGAGGAAGAAAGAGATTTCCCCTCCCACCTCAGCCGAACACCCGCTTGCTGAATAGGGACTAATGAAGCTCCATTATATGATAGTCGGCTGGGCGAATGAGACGAGACTGAGGGATGACACAGTAGCCCTGATGCCAGACACCCTCACCTTTTCTTCTCCTTTTTCTTCTTCTCTGATATATCGCTCATACAGACACCAAACTGGTTTAACTTGAGTAGAATTACGGTAGCAGAAACAGAGAAAGTAGTTTTTAGTTGGCTTCTTTATGTTATGCTTTTCAGTAATATATGTAATAATGTGGACACTTTGCCAGGGGTTTCCAAGCCCCTGGTGATTCCTGGCGTATGTCATCGAATTTGTTCTACAGGTCTGTAAGTTGCATTGTTAGCCGAATTACGTCAGTTCGTCCCAAATTTTTTGGAAATAAGAACCACTTAAATAACATTGAAAAGTCTGTGTATCATCTTAAATTTTTGGACTGTTATAATATTTATTTATTTATTTATTTATTTATTTATTTATTTATTTATTTATTTATTTATTTATTTATTTATTTATTTATTTATTTATTTATTTATTTATTTATTTATTTATTTATTTATTTATTTATTTATTTATTTATTTATTTATTTATTTATTTATTTATTTATTTATTTATTTATTTATTTATTTATTTATTTATTTATTTATTTATTTATTTATTTATTTATTTATTTATTTATTTATTTATTTATTTATTTATTTATTTATTTATTTATTTATTTATTTATTTATTTATTTACTACCCGTACCCTTACGCTCCGCTGCACCCGTTAGAAATAAATATAAAGTAATTACTTAATTAAAATACGACATTTGATCCAGGGAACATTCGTGTTTGATAGAAGGATAAATCGTTTATTATGTTACTTGATTTAAATTGTATTAAAAAATTAAAATGCGATCATTTTGGTCCAGAGACTACTCATTTGGCCATAAAAATTATTTTAGGAAATATATAAAACGAATGTACAGAATAGCCTATCAAGTTTTCTGTGCATAAGAAGCTATTTTAATCTTACCTCTCCTCGATTCACTCAGAAGTTACTGTAGACCTAATAACATTATAGCATTATGTCCATCTAGAGAAACTACACTTTCAATGGTAAATTAACAATTAATGATACAAATCGGTTAATTTAGCTTCCGATATTACTTCATACAAACACAGAAAGATTATCTGTAGGCTATGTTTCATAGCTTTCGATTGTTGTTGTCCTAGGCCCCTTATAGACGAAGTCATATGTTTTTTATTTCATTACACCGCATTGGATGGTGTTGTTATTGTAATTTTGAAACTCATTTATCTCATTAAATATCAGTACTATAAAAATTTTGCATAGAATAAAACTTATCGTAAATTATTTTTAAAGAAACTTTTGTTATGCAACATTTTTCATGAAAATTAATAATAAGGGAGATATTTCGATTTATTTAATTCAAGCCCCCTTATAACCTCCCTTTTAAATAACATATTTTGAATGCCATATAGCCTAAATTCTAAGTTACAACGAACTTAATTTATATTCCAATTTTCATATAAATCGGTTCAGCCATTATCGCGTGAAAAGGTAACAAACATCCAGACAGACAGACAGACATACAAACAAAAATTTCAAAAAAGCGATTTTCGGTTTCAGGGTGGTTAATTATATATATTAGGATCAATTATTTTTAGAAAATCGAAAATTACAAGAAAAATTTCGGCTACAGATTTATTATTAGTATAGATTTATTTATTTATTTATTTATTTATTTATTTATTTATTTATTTATTTATTTATTTATTTATTTATTTATTTATTTATTTATTTATTTATTTATTTATTTATTTATTCATTTATTCACTGCCGTATAATTTATGTATGCCTTTATTTATTACGACTCCATTTTAAATTTATTTTTCTGCAATAATCTCAAGGGCACAATCACCAATTATTATAAGTTATTCACTGTTCATAAACCAGCGAATAATGCTGAATGTATGTGCTGTTTTCTAAATCTCTAGGCCAGTGATTTCCAAAATAGGATCCTGTAAAGGGCTGAGGGGGCGGATCGCGAGATGATTTACAAAATAAAAAAGAACACTTTATTAACATACATTACATTTATTTTTTATTTAGGAACATAAACACCGTTGCTTCAGTATTTATAAAGTAAAATAAAAATAATGATGCGATAAATCTGCTCGTTTTTCAAAAAGTAGCTTCTCTAGTCTGAACTCTGTATTCGATACACACAGAATGATTTTATAATTTTATAGTTCAAGGGGATTTCTCGCTTTTGTTTTCATAACAACCATAGACAAGAAACTTTTGTGCGAGATCGTGCGTATTTGCTTGGTTTCCGCACAAAACCAATCCGCGGAAAGTCTAAAATTCCACATTCAGTAGGCTATTCCCAACCTAACACACATAACAATTTCCCTCTTCTTACCGCTTAAGTGACATATTGATTTTACTGTTATAGGCTTTTAACATATTATTTTTAGAGACGTTCAATATAGTAATAATTATAAATTGGAAACTTACCACTGCAATTCCACCTAAATTGCACTGTTAATTATTGTTTTTAAATATTTGCAAAAATTAAGTAAACTCTACAACTCCATTAAAGTTACTGCATTCGTGATGCAAATAACATTAAGGAAACCGTGAAAAAATCAACAAGATCCCAGACTCATCATAGACTGGGGGAAAAAAAAGACAGACGTATATCACGGCCTGCTGAAGTATAGTAAACATAGAAAACATTTTAAAGCAACAATGTTGAAGATAGATATTTTTGTTTTGCAAATTTGCCGTCATTGAACAGAGACCAAGATGGAGATTTAATTGCAACTGATTAGAAATTCCTCTTTCAGGTATGTAATAAACGATCTTCGCACAAAATAATGTACGATGCACGAGCGGTATGTTTTCTTTCAATTCTCGGAAATTAAAAAAGCTCAACTACGTTTCGCTTTTTCAAACTTTTCCCCGAACATGAAAACTTCAACATACCGCTCTTGTAACGCATATTACTATTTTGTATAAATATGAGGTTGCAAATATTGCAAAAAAAAATTAAGAGGTTCTTCTGCAAAAATCGAGGTAATTTTTACATTCTTTGGTCCAAATCTGTTCTGCCCTCTGCGGAAAAAAACTCTAGTTTCAACTTTCCAACTTTTTTGTACAGCATCTCACTGTGAAAGAAGTACCTGATCATCATCGAATAAAATAGTATCTAATTAATAACTTCGTCTCTGCCGTGGTATAGGCCTAGATTATATTCTTGAGATTACTTAATTTCCACTTATGTATTGCTTCTTTAATGTTGGGGTATGTGTATGTAAATGCGTGATAATGATGTAGGCTATATCTACTTTTTCTTGTAAGGTTGTAGTTACACACTTCTAGTGGCGTGGAAGAGAAGGTTTGATGGCTTTAACTCCACCAGAGTAAATAGGCCTATATAAATAAATAAGTAAATAAATATGTAAATAATTACATAAAAATAAAATAAATAAATAGAATTGCGGACAATGTATTTAATACGCACATATTATTATTATTATTATTATTATTATTATTATTATTATTATTATTATTATTATTATTATTATTATTATTCACAAAGATTAACGGCGGCAGAAATGAGATTTATGCGTCGTACAGCGGGATACACGAGAATGGATCACATTAAAAATTTTGACATTATGAAAGAACTGCAGATTGAACCGATTACGGAATACCTACAGAAATACAGACAAAACTGGAGATCACATGTCATCAGAATGCCTCATTCTAAAATTCCACGCCAAATTTTAAATTACCATCCTGTGGGCAAGATTTACTTGGGCAGACCGTTCAAGCGTTGGCAAGAGATCGTAACGGGCCACTAGACCCAATACATGCAAGGATGATGATGATGATGATGATTATTATTATTAGTAGTAGTAGTAGTAGTAGTAGTAGTAGTAGTATTAACTTATTATTATTATTATTATTATTATTATTAGTAGTAGTAGTAGTAGTAGTAGTAGTAGTTGTAGTTGTAGTAGTAGTAGTAGTATTAACTTATTATTATTATTATTATTATTATTATTATTATTATTATTATTATTATACCACAATAGAAATGATATCCTGAAAGAACTCACAACGGAACCAATAGCCTATTACAATTATTTGTAAACAGTCAAAGGAAAAATTGGGAAAATCTTGTCCGAAGGATCGATAGAACACGCATCCCGAAAAAATTCTACAGTATGCTCATGCTCCTCATGGAAGAAGATGCGTTGATCATCCGGCTAAGAGACGGACTGATGTAAGACTGTAACAGACCACCTAGTCTAATAGCATACGTGTTTTGGATGATGGTGATTATTATTATTATTATTATTATTATTATGGCGGCCGGATAGCTCAGTTGGTAGAGCAGCTGGCTACGGACTGGAAGGTCCGGGGTTCGATCCCAGGTGGTGACAGGATTTTTTCTCGTTGCCAAACTTTCAGAACGGCCCCGAGGTTCACTCAGCCTCCTATAAAATTGAGTACCGGGTCTATCCCGGGGATAAAAGGCGGTCAGAGCGTGGTGCCGACCACACCACCTCATTCTAGTGCCGAGGTCATGGAAAGCATGGGGCTCTACCTCCATGCCCCCCAAGTGCCTTCAAGGCATGTTACGGGGATACCTTTACCTTTTTTTATTATTATTATACCATGAACAATAAATCTCTGACGCAAATTCCTCCAGTCGTCAATATCTCAATCGTTATCTGCGTTCAAGACTTCATGGCTGTCTCAATTATAATTTCTTATTATGCTCCATATCGATATCGTTTAAATATTCTAGATTTAGTGGTTGGTTATTTATAAAACTTATTAAAGATTCACCTACTCGCTATTGAGACGGACTGTAGGCAGACAGGTAGATCTTTTTTTTTTCAACCTGTACACTAGAAGAAATGATGTGGTAAGCACCACGCTTTGTCCATCTTTTATCATTGGGAAAGTCTCACTACTCAATTTTATAGAATGTTAAATGAGCCCCGGAACCTTTTGGAATGAAAAATCTTCTACTGCACTTGAAGTTGATCCCTTTCACTATATACTCGTAAATTATAGGTCATATTATTGTTACTTTATTGTCTTTTCCTGTTTCCCTGTACAAAAATGATTCTTAACACCTTTTCAAATGTGAAGTAAATTATTTTCGAATCCTTTTAAGGTATGTCACCGCATATTTTCACAGGTTGAACCAATATAATGATTGCTTGTTGCCACCTGAAACAGGTCACAGAGACAGGTAAGCACCAATTTCCGGTTGTCATAGGTTTTAGGCTTAGTACCACCCCGATGTGTGTCCTTGGGCCCTTCGGCCCAGCCCAGAATCTGCCCATAACTCACAAGCAGGGAAAAAAAAATACAGCAGGCAACAGTTTTCACACGGGACACATTCTCTGTCTCTCTCTTCGTCCCAGTAAAGAGAGAGACTGACTGGCAACATTAAACTAATGCTGGGAACCCTCCAAAGCCCTGCTCCTCTCACCCCTCCTCTACTGCCGACCATTTTTTTCAATGAACCTGGAAGTTTTGTTATGTCCTTTCCCACCTTTTTGGGATGGGTCCAGTTGATGGGCTGGGTACAGTAATTTATTTCGCTACATTCCACAGATCTACCTCAGAGGGGTTTCGAGAAGGACACCTGGGTTGCTTAAAAAAAATCACTCACACCACCCCCTCCCCATAAAAGGTAGGGTAAAAATGTAAACAAGTGCCGAGACTGGTAGACAGCGTTGCGCCGATCGCTGCATCAGAAGTTGTGGAAGAATTCTCTCACCTCCGAAGGTCTCAGTGTGCGTGTTTTCCACATTTTCAACCCTCTAACTGACACTGCAGGTTACTTTAAAGACGCTCACCCCTCCTCATCACAACCCCAATTTATTATAACGTCCCTCTTGACTTGTGCCTCTTCTTATCCTATGTGATCCGCCTCCTCAAATCTACGTGTAAACGACTCAATATTTCATTCTCCCTTTGTGGCAACTTGAGGCTTATATACATGTTCGGCAGTAAAAGGCACGAACGATTGGGGCATTCTTAATATGCTGTGGACAAAATACAACCCGTTTCTGTCTCCCTTCATATCCGTACCCACCAATGATGACGTTAACTGACTTCATAAGTAACTGCCTAATTGGCGGAGGGAATTTTCGACTCCTGCTGAAAGTTGTCCGTCCTCACCTTTTCCCAAAGTCGACTCTTCTTTCTTCCTTTTCCTCCGGTAGTTTTGGATAAAGTGATGGAATGCATTTCTCTGTTCTCTCCTTTTCTTTCCCATTTCCGTTTCCAAACCTCTTCGAAAAGGATGACTAATCTTAGTTACAGGAATCTTCTTAGCACAATGTCAGGTTTCAACAATAGAAAAAGATAAAAAAAAATTGTGGCACCCGACGAAATGAAATTCATCCTACTCTTTCTTCTCCTCTTCCCGATTTCTAACACTTTCGCCTCTTTCTTTGTTTACAATTCTCTTCCTCTTTCCAAAACTCTTTCTCATTATTCTTCTCTTTTATCCCAGTCTTTTTACTTTAATTTCTTTCTGATCTGTCTCATATTCTTCCTACATCTCCCTCAAACTTAAAATTTCTCTTTCTTCGTCAACTCTTTCTGTCCTCCTTATTCCTATATTTTCATTCTATTTCTTCTCATTTTATACTCACCCTTTCCTTATCAAACCCATTTCTTCCTTGCCTCCTCTTTCTCGAACTTCACCTCATTCTCTTCCTCTTTTTCTACTTATGCTTCTCCTTTCTCTCTTTTCCTTTTTAAAATTTTCCTATTTTACTCTTCAAAATTCTCCCTATTATCTTTATTTCCTTCTCAAAATTTTCCTCATTATCTTCTCCCAAATAATTCCCCTCACTTCGTACTCTTCCTTCCCAAAATTCTCCTCATTTCCTACTCCGTATTCTAAAAATGTCTGCCTATTTCTTCCTCCTTCTCGAAGTACTCTTTAATTCCTCTTCCTTCTAAAAATTCTCCTTATTTTCTCCTACACAAAATTCTCTTCATTTCCTCCTCTTCTGAGTTCTCGAATTTTTCTTATATCCTCCTTAACGTATCAAACTTCTCACTTTCTCCTTCTCCTTCCCAAAATACTACTCATTCCTTCTACCTTCTCAAAATCTTCTCCTTTTCCTACACTATCTCCTGAAATCCTCTCCTTCCTTCTCATTTCCTCCTCCTCAAAATTCTCATTTCCTCCTCCATTTCAAGATTCTCCTCATATTCTCACCTTCAAAAGGCTGCTCATTTGCTCCTACTTCTCCTCCATAAAATTCTCCTCATTTGCTTCTCGTCCTCAGAATTCACTTCACTTCCTTCTCCCACTTTTGAAAATTCTCTCCATTTCGTCCTTGAAATTCTCATTTTTTCTTCTCCTCAGTATTCACCTTATTTCCTTCTGTTCTTTTTTAAAATTCTTATTTCGTGTTACTTTAAATTTTCCTCATTTCCTCCTTCTCTTCACAATTCTCCTTATTTCCTCCGCCTCCTGCTTCACAAAATTCCTCTCATTTCCTCCTCGTCCTGAGAATTCACCTAATTTCCTCCTCCTCCTCCTCTTGAAATTTTTCCTCATTTCCTCCCTCTCTTCAAAATTTGCCTTATTTCCTCCTCCTCCTTCATAAATTTCTCCTCATTTTCTCCTCATCTTGAAAATTCACCTCATTCCCTCCTTCCCGTTTTGAAAATTTTCCTCATTTCGTATTTCTTAGAATTCACCTATTTTCTTCCTCCTCCTCAAAATTCGCATCGTTTCCTCATCCTCCTCCTTAAAATTCTTCTCAATTCTTCATCCTCTTTATCAAAATTCACCCTTTTACTTCCTCCTCCATTCCTAAATTCTCATCTTTTTCTGCACGTTCTTCTTCAATTTCTTTTGCCCCCTTTACTCTCTTCGTTCTCCTATTTCACCTCATCTTCCACTTTTCCTCAATATCTTATTTTTATCCCCTTGTCTTCCATTTCCTGCTTTCCTTCTTTTTGTCCTTTTCTCTCTTGTCCTCCTTTTTCCTTTCACATTCATTTTCCTTCCTTCTTCCGTCATTATATTTTATCTTTCTTCTGTTCTCATTTCTCATTATTATTCTTCTTCCCATTCCTTTTCTTATTCCTCGAAAGTTTCTGCCTCTGTAGCAGCCCATTAAGTTCATTTACTGCTAGATTTTGGCTCGATATTAGGTAACACATGGTGAGACTCCCATGACACGAAGTCGTAACGACACCAGAGATCCGCCTGACACTACAGAGAACATCATATTGACCACGAACAAAATCTATGCGCTAGGTGGAATTTGAAGCAATAATTTAACACGACATACATCACGGTCTGTTAAAATAAAGTTCCAAATGAGTTTGAAAGAATTTTCGTATAGGGATGGTTGAAAAGACAAGACGTTAGAATAGTGTTCGGAATGAAGTTAATAAATATGTTAATAAAATTCTATAAATTTCAGCTTATCAAACGACCTCACCTGTCTCGATAAATATGCTGTTTTTGTTCATCTCGGATGAGATAACGGACTCAAAACAGTAGTAGATTTTTTCAAGTTTAAGATAATGCCAGCCACCGGCGCTTGCCTGCCGACCCGGAGTTGCGCTCGGGTGCGGGTTCGATTCCCGCTTAGACTGTTTTTCGAAAGGCGAATACTAGGTATCTATGGCAAATCCTCGGCCTCATCTCGCCAAATCCCATTTCGCTATCACTAATCCCATCGACACTAAATAGCATAGTAGTTGATACAGCGTCGTTAAATAATCAACTTAAAAAAAAGGATCATCCTTGTGGAGATACAACTTATAAGTTGTTATAGAACGTTGAAAAATGAAAGGTAAACTTGCTGTGAAAAATCCAGGAACAATGCTAGCCAACTAGTATGACGATGACGTTCTCATACCAACAAGAATGATATATTTTCTTAGTGTAATCGACGTCGCAGTTTGTGAATAACAGCTTTTCGCCGGCGTAACGGTAGTCCGCAACAGTGGCACAGTGAACTACTGCAAGGATAATTGTCTCACAAGAGTAGCATGAACGTAGAAGGTTATGACACTTAGTTCCGTTCCTGTTCCCAACATCCTGAACATATTCACTGGACCGAATATTTCCAGAGAATAAAGATGAAATAATTAAATTGAATAAATTCAGCTATTATTGTGAAACAGCTACCTTTTCTTCTTCTTCGCCTTCTTCTTTATCATCATCATCATCATCATCATCATCATCATCAATAATCATCTCTCCTTCCTCCTTTTTAATTTCATGTCTTAATATACAGGGTCTGAGAAGATTAACTCCATATGTAGATGAAATTATTGGGGATCATCAGTGTGGTTTTAGGCGTAATAGATCAGAATTTTTGTATTCGACATATATTGGAGGAAAAATGGGAATATAAGGGCACAGGACATCAGTAATTCATAGATTTAAAAAAGGCATAGCCTATGACTCGGTTAAGAGAGAAGTTTTATATAATAGAAATAGAAATATAGAAATATTTTGTCACTTAACTGTTTACGTATAATTTATTTAGCTTTATTTCACTCTGTATTTATGTATGGTATTATAGGTTGGGGTGGAACTTATAAATCCAACCTTTAACCGTTAATTTTACTGCAGAAAAAAGTATTAAAAATTTGTTTAAAAAAAAGCAGAAAGATTACTCAACTGAATTGTTGTTTAAACATTTCAAATTTTCGACATTAAACAAATTTATTATTTTATTTTATTAAAATATTTTCATAAAAATCTGACTAACTTTGAAAGGTATATACATAAATATGGAAATAAAAATATGAATTCTCTGCGTTTGTTTGAACCAAAATGTAAAACCAATGCAGCTTTTTATCATACACGAGTCAAGGACCCAGATTATTAAACAAATTTTATTCCAATGTAATTTTAAAAACGAATACTCTCCAAATTAATAAAAAAATAAAAAAGATGTATTGGATTTATAGTTTGGTTTTAAATATATTAAACACTTTTTAATCTGCATTCACTCTCAATTTTAACTTAATTTTTTTGTCTGTATTGAATTCCCTCCTGAACACGAGTCTTGCTCATTCAGGAGTGGGCTAGTTTATCGTATATTGTATTAACTTGTATTCATTCCAAGCTTACTAGCAATAATAAAATAAATAAATAAACGAACCAACGAACAAACGAACGAACGAACAAACAAACAAACAAACAAACAAAATAAATAAATTACTAACTAAATAACTAACTAACTAAATAAATAACTAGCTAAATAAATAACTAACTAAATAAATAAATAACTAAATAAATAACTAACTAAATAAATAAATAACTAAATAAGTAACTAACTAAATAAATAAATAACTAAATAAATAACTAACTAAATAAATAACTAATTAAATAAATAAATAACTAAATAAATAAATAACTAACTAAATAAATAACTAAATAAATAAATAACTAAATAAATAAATAACTAAATAAATAACTAACTAAATAACTAACTAACTAAATAACTAACTAAATAAATAATTAACTAAATAATTAACTAACTAAATAACTAACTAAATAAATAATTATCTAACTAAATAACTAACTAAATAAATAATTAACTAACTAAATAAATAACTAACTAAATAAATAACTAACTAAATAAATAAATAACTAAATAAATAAATAACTAACTAAATAAATAAATAACTAAATAAATAACTAACTAAATAACTAACTAAATAAATAACTAACTAACTATATAACTAACTAAATAACTAACTAAATAATTAACTAACTAAATAACTAAATAAATAAATAACTAAATAAATAACTAACTAAATAAATAACTAACTAACTTAATTAATTACTTAATAAGAATTTGGCATTCTAAAGAAAATAGTTCGTTTAATTAAAATATGTCAGTGAAACGTACAGCAGAGTTCGTATAGGCCAATCTGTGTCGAATGCTTTTCCAACTAACTGTGGACTAAAACTTGGACATGCACTATCACGTTTACTTTTTAACTTTGCTCTAGAATATGCTATTAGAAAAGTCCCGGATAACAGAGAGGGTTTGGAATTGAACGGGTTACACCAGCTGCTTGTGTATATGTGTATGTGTATATATATATATATATATATATATACATATATATACATATATACACATATATATACATACATATACATATATGTGTATGACGTGAATATGTTAGGAGGAAATCCACAAACTATTGTGGAAAATACGGGAAATTTACTTGAAGTACTCTAATATAAATATTTAATTGACTTACAAAATACCGTACTAAACTGTCTTCAAAATGTATTATTGTACCATCTCATAATTACAAATATTCCGCTAGATGGCAGTAGTGTGTTATGATCGTCTGTTCTCTTGTTACCAGTTATGCTAAATATACAACCTTCATTGAACTCTATGGACGACTTCCAGTCAAGAAGGCTTTGTTGATTCAGTTTCGTTTTTATTAAAACCGCTGCATTTCACTTCATGTGTTAAAAAATCTCTGATACGTGACTATCCATAATTTCATACAGCAGAAGCTATAACATAACCTAAATAATATAAACAAGGTAAATGATGGCAAACAAAGAAACAAATGCTAGGAAGATGATAAAAACAAACAAATGCTAGGGAAATGATAAAAAACAAATGCTAGGGAGGTGATAAAAATTTTAGGATAAGTAGCAGCATTGTTCGTTGAAACCCGTCGTTCCGTACCTTTGTATTGGTCAAAAGTTGTGTGACGTAGTAAAAGTGTAATAGTCAATTTAAATATGTCAAATAACTTATAAAAATCGTTGTGAATATATAGATGACATTGCTAAAACTACTGTTCCGTTATAAAGGTTGCTGAAAACCTGTAGGGTCGCTAAAATCTAGAAATATATATTTTTTCCAGCATCACAATTATCTTATAAAATTTAATCATTGTGTCCTTTCTTGTTTTATTTTTAAGTGTTCTCTTTATCGTGCCACATAGCTGATTAAATCGTTCTATTTTATGTTGGACATCTACTTCATCTTGACTTGATATCTTACACCCAAGATAGTTAAAGCATCTAACTTGTTCAATACTTTGTCCATCAATAATTATTTTCGATCTCACTGGAATGTTACCTCTAAAAGCCATAATTTTAGTTTTATTATAGTCTATATAAACAAGGTAAATGATGGCAAACAA
Source organism: Periplaneta americana (assembly GCF_040183065.1). Taxonomy (NCBI): domain Eukaryota; kingdom Metazoa; phylum Arthropoda; class Insecta; order Blattodea; family Blattidae; genus Periplaneta; species Periplaneta americana. Next base: position 122,989,027 of record NC_091128.1, read on the forward strand.
AGAAACAAATGCTAGGAAGGTGATAAAAACAAACAAATGCTAGGGAAATGATAAAAACAAATGCTAGGGAGGTGATACAAATTTTAGGATAAATAGCAGCGTTGTTCGTTGAAACAAGTCGTTCCGTACCGTTGTATTGGTCAAAAGTTGTGTGACGTAGTAAAAGTGTAATAGTCAATTAAAATATTATGTCAACTTATAAAAATCGTTGTAAAAAAGGCTATATAGATGACATTGCTAAAACCACTGTTCCGTTATAAAGGTTGCTGAAAACCTGTAGGGTCGCTAAAGTCTAGAAATATATTTTTTTCCAGCATCACAATGCTTTCTCTTTATATTTAAAAATACAAAATTGTGATTTACTGGGGACCTAATGAGATTTGTTATCTTTTAACGATCTTACTAATAAAAACTCTATATGCAGACGTTTAACTGAGTAGCTCGTTTATACGTCGTGTGTAAATTCCTTAATAATACTCACTACATACGTCGTGTATAACAGTATAACTGTTACATAGCTATGTCATAGTTTCGTCATTACTTCATTACGAAAGGTAATAGAATATCTGCGGTTCTCTATTGCATCCAGCAGAACGCTCTAGTGTGCCGTGTTAAATATCGATAGTACAACTGACTCTGATCGATTACCACACTATATTTTGGTCAAAGAGTACAAGCTACAGCAATATTATTCTAGTAATTCTATAATCTTTGGTTTGTTCTTCTGTGGTTACAAGGTAAACATCATCATAAAATGACAGTCGATACGAACAGCTGTTAGAGGGGCGGCCATTTTTTCTCTATATACAACACTTAAACAAGGAGTTTCGTGTATATAACTACTGCAAAGCAATTTCCATAGTATAGTTACAGCCTGTTTATACATCCATCGCTTATGCATGGTTTATTAGTAACTTTTCTGTCTCAACTCTGCATAAGTCTCGTGTAAGAATTGAGGGGTTTGCCGGAAAAAGGGCGTATACATCAATATGGTGAATTGAGATACAGACAATATAAGACTTTAAAACGCACCTGAATAAAATGTTATACAGATAGTGAACAAAATTATACATTAAATTAAAAATCTTAGCGAGTATAAATGTTTTGTAGCATTTAGGCAATTTATATTATTAAATTTCCTTCCTATTTGTACCATATAAAACTTCGGTCTATACGCCCTTTATCCATATAATGATTTGCTTAGGGGATTTAATGTAGATTTCGGATTTAAATTTCACACGGAATTGAAACAAAGATACATTTTATGATATTTATTATCTACTTCTAAAGTAATTTACATTATTTCAGATATACTTAGTAGACATTAAGTAGGCCTACGCAAAGCAAAATCTCTGAATATAACAGAAAAAGAAAATCTCCATTTTGTGTGAACATAAATAAATAAAATATATTCTTTGTATAATCCTGATAACAATAAGCCCAAAAATCTGAATATTGTAACAAATCTCTTTATAGAACATAAAATACTTCCGTTTGAATCTATGAGTTTCATAAGTTTGTTTACTCTTAAAGCAAGGACAATAATGAATATAAAAAGAAGTCAAAGGAAACAACTGGACTGACTAAATTGAACTATATACTCGTATATTTCCTTAGCCTCTACCAAGAGAAAACACACACAGTCCAGTATGCGGTAACGCGCAGCACTAGCTATACTTGTAGACTGACTGACTAAATCGCGCGCGCACGCACGCACGCAGCCCTGTCCTGCAGGTATGTACAGTACAATCAAAACAAAATTTCGCTACTATAATTAGCGAATTATTCACTACATTTTAAACCGTTTTCCCGAAGAAGGGCGTAGAGGTCTATCCGCCTTTCTTCCGGCAAACCCCCTCAATTATACATGGTTTATTAGTAAGACCGTAAGTATTTTAAATGGGATATTTTGGATTGTGTTTTTGCTGCTGCTACTATATTGCAGAATGTTGTATATCTTCTTGTGACATACACCTTCACTTGAAAAATTGAATGAAGGATATGACGTCGGTAACGCCGTGATTATGATTAGAGAGACAAGTTCATCAACAAGTAATTAGAAACTAATATTGGAAGTCCGCGGTGCCGCAGCGTGCTGTTGAATTTGATGATGTGAGCTGTGAGATTCCACCAGGAGAACTCTTGGACTACAATAGCGAGGCAGGGGGTCTTTCCTTCAGGTCGGCCGGCCATATCCTGACAACAGCTTCTGTTCGCTCACCTTCACTGCTCGGTTACATTCTAAACAGCGTTGCCGATATCTGGAAAACGGTGCGTTCACAGCCGCAGTTCATGGAACAATTCTTCTCTCACTTTTACTTACTCAGTGGAAGCTCAATAAAATGAGAATGTATCAATTCTCTGAGACATTTTCGCAATAAATGAAGGAGTGAAAATATAATTATGTGAGATTATGAGTGATATCAGTGACGTATCAAGGTATTATTGTGATGCGAAATATGGTGCCCAGATTAACACGCACATAGGTCTATTTAACTTATGATTTTCTCTATTTGAATGTAGAAGAAAGTATGAATTCATTCATTCATTCATTCGTCCGTTCGTTCATTCATTCATTCATTCATTCATTCGTTCGTCCGTTCGTTCGTTCGTTCATTCATTCGTTCGTTCGTTCGTTCGTTCATCCGTCCGTCCGTCCGTCCGTTCGTTCCTTCGTTCGTTCGTTCATTGATTGATTGATTGATTGATTCATTCATTCATTCATTCATTCATTCATTCATTCATTCATTCATTCATTCATTCATTCATTCATTCATTCATTCACTTGCGAACTGGCATCATGAAGCCAGTGACAGGGTAGCACAAGTGATACATAGACACATGAAGTAACATGGTCATTCAAACTTAGCCAGAAGACAGCATTATTATTGCAACCTAATTTTGTACTTCTGACACATTTGGAGGCCGGGGGAAAGAGATTTGGAAAATTGTATGTAATAAAAAGTATGAACTTTAATGCTTTTAACTGCATCAGAAATGTAAAGTATTATATTATAATAGAACACAATATTTTATTATTAATTAACAGAGAGGGTTTGGAATCAGCTGCTTGTACAAATCGGATGACGTGAATATGTTAGAAGAAAATCCACGAACTATTAGGAAAAAAGACGAGAATTTTACTTGAAGCAAGTAAAGAAATATGTCTGGAAGTAAATCCCGAAAAGACAAAGTAGGCCTAGGCCTATATTATTATGTCTCGTGACCAGAATATTGTACGAAATCTAAATGTAAAAATTAGAAATTTATCCTTTGAACAGGTGGAAAAATTCAAATACCTTGGAGCAACAGTAACAAATATAAATGACACTCGGGAGGAAATTAAACGCAGAATAAATATAGGAAATACCTTACTTACTTACGTTTTATTCGGTTGAAAAGCTTTTGTCATCTAGTCTGCTCTCAAAAGAGCTGAAAGTTACAATTTGGGGCTAAGAGGGATGAAGTTACAGGTGAATGGAGAAAGTTACACAACGCAGAACCGCACTCATTGTATTCTTCATCTGACATAATTAGGAACATTAAATCCAGACGTTTGAGATGAGCAGGGCATGTAGCACGTATGGGCGAATCCAGAAGTGCATATAGAGTTTAGTTGGGAGACCGGAGAGAAAAAGACCTTTTGGGAGGCCGAGACGTAGATGGGAGGATAATATTAAAATGGATTTGATGGAGGTCGGATATGATTGTAGAGACTGGATTAATTTTGCTCAGAATAGGGACCAATGGCGGACTTATGTGAGGGCGGCAATGAACCTCCGGGTTCCTTAAAAACCATAAGTAGTTGTAAGTAATTAAATGTACACGCACTTACGTTTTACAAAGTGAACATAAAGTCTTTCTCTGATTATAAACCTTGATTACTGAAAAACTCTGATAGATACAGTACATGGATGCGGTTTTCACCAAATTGTGCTTAAGCTCACAAAATTTTTAAAACCATTTTTGATTCTCGATATGTCGTAATCATATATATACATATATATATATATATATATATATATAAGTATATTAAAATATGTCGTCTATGCTTATCTGATACAATTGTGACAAAATTACAAAAATGCTATTTTAACATTTTTACTGATGAACGTTTTCAGCTCAAATGAGCCATGTTTAGATCAATTTGCATAATAATCCTTCTGAATATATTTATAAATAGGTTGTTTGTCAAATGTACTCAGTAGGGTTATTATACAAATTGATCTGAAGTTGCCTCATTCGAGCTGAAAACGTTCATCAATTGAAAAAAAAAAAGCATTTGTGTAATTTTGTCATAATAGTAGGCCTGTCAGATAAGCATAGGCGGCCTTTTTAAAATTAAAATTAGGGGAGAGTCGGGTAGTATCGGACATCTGGTAATATCGGACAGTTCCTTTCTTTCATCTACCACCATATGGTAGTACCTCAATGACATGGTTACGTTTCTCTATGCGACATCACAGAAACGTAACCATGTCAATCAGGTACTATCATCGTGTGGTAGATGAAAGAAACTCACTGTCCGATATTACCCCATGTCCGATACTACCCGACTCTCCCCTAAGTTTGCACAAAGTTTTCATACATAGGCTACACTTCAACATGTGCTCCGTTTGTTGATTACCCTTAGTAATAAAAGTTTTTTTGGGGTCCTAAAAATTGTTTATTAATTTAGAAGTATTGTCTAATCACTATACTAAATTCCAGCACAAAAATTATTTAAATATATGTAGAAATTAAATTTTGAATTTTACTAAATTTTTCTGTACTAGCGAAAGATGTAAATACCCTCTTAAGAATAGATTTAAAAATCAGTTAATTGTAATATCTATTTCCTATGATAGTTTTTCTCCAAACTCAGAAACACCAACCATACTACTTGGATGATCGTTTTTTATACCTACGAGCAAGTTATTAATGTCTGGTGGATACCTTTTACTGTAGAAGCAGAAAGGTGAGGTGTGACATTCCGGCGACAATCTACTATGAGTATCTCGGCTACTGGGTTGAACATAAATAGCTGAATATCAAATGGCACAGAAGCACTCAGACAAATGTAGGGACCTCTGCGTAGGACACGAGGTCTGGAATGTCGCCTCCTTTGGCGTAATTTAAAAGTCTTGAATAGAACTCACAACGCTTTCACAGACACATGGAAACGCCGAAGAGATCGCTATTCATCAAGAGAGCTTTATACTCCGGAATTCTTTACAGTAATATAAATATTATGGGAAATATAGGCCTATTGTATAATTTCTCTGTGTGACGTAAATGTGTGTATGCATCATGAAACTTGACAAATCTTAAGCGTCTTCAATGGACACCATAATATACTGTCAGAAGCAAAATAGGCTATAGCCCTAAACGCATAAAGACTTGCTATGCATTCCAACACCAGTTGAAACCGAACGGGAATTTCTATTATTTGCATTATCCTCTGGAATCAGGTATAACAATAAAATAAGAAGAAATTATAGGCGAGAAGATGTATGAATAAAAGGACAGATAATGAGAGGAAAGACAACGAGGAGAAAAGTGAAGATAGTAGCGGAAGAAAAGGGTAGTAGCGGAAGAAAATGAGCGTGATCTAGTAGTTATATTATTTCAATGTACCGAAGTACATATGATATTTCCATGCAGATATTCTGCGTCATCATACGATGGAAGAGTAATGGAACGGAGAAAAATTCTCTCCGGCGCCGGGATTTGAACCCGGGTTTTCAGCTCTACGTGCTGATGCTTTATCCACTAAGCCACACCGGATACAACCCCGACGCCGAACAGAATCGTCTCTGATTGAGTTCCAACTCTTGGGTTCCCTCTAGTGGCCGCCCTTTGCACTACGTCATAGATGTCTATGAACATCGGACCGAAGTCCACACATGTGCTCAGGTGCACTCGTTATGAGTGACTAGTTGGCCGGGATCCGACGGAATAAGCGCCGTCTTAAATCACTTCGTGATTTACGCATATCATATATTATTTCAATGTACCGAAGTACATATGATATTTCCATGCAGATATTCTGCGTCATCATACGATGGAAGAGTAATGGAACGGAGAAAAATTCTCTCCGGCGCCGGGATTTGAACCCGGGTTTTCAGCTCTACGTGCTGATGCTTTATCCACTAAGCCACACCGGATACAACCCCGACGCCGAACAGAATCGTCTCTGATTGAGTTCCAACTCTTGGGTTCCCTCTAGTGGCCGCCCTTTGCACTACGTCATAGATGTCTATGAACATCGGACCGAAGTCCACACATGTGCTCAGGTGCACTCGTTATGAGTGACTAGTTGGCCGGGATCCGACGGAATAAGCGGCGTCTTAAATCACTTCGTGATTTACGCATATCATATATTATTTCAATGTACCGAAGTACATATGATATTTCCATGCAGATATTCTGCGTCATCATACGATGGAAGAGTAATGGAACGGAGAAAAATTCATAGACATCTATGACGTAGTGCAAAGGGCGGCCACTAGAGGGAACCCAAGAGTTGGAACTCAATCAGAGACGATTCTGTTCGGCGTCGGGGTTGTATCCGGTGTGGCTTAGTGGATAAAGCATCAGCACGTAGAGCTGAAAACCCGGGTTCAAATCCCGGCGCCGGAGAGAATTTTTCTCCGTTCCATTACTCTTCCATCATTGTGATCTAGTAGAACAAGAGAGTGATTGAAAATAAACTAAAAGTCAGGTATAGTAGAAAGTAATGGCGTCAGAGGTAATAGAAAACCAATACAATGAGATCTAGTAGACGAATAAGAGACAAAAGTAGTAAAAGAATAAGAGAATGAGAGTAATAGAAAACACAATAATAAGATGTAGCCTTATAGATAAAATAAATGAACAAGAGAACTGAAAGTAGTCTAAGTAGAACAAGAGTCGAGTGTAGTAGAAAATCATGGGGTGTGAGGTAGTAGAACAGCAATAGAATGAAATCTAGTAGAAGAACAAGAGCCTAAATTAGTAGAAGAATAAGAGAATAAGAGTATTACAAAAACAAGAGAATAAGATAATATGAACAAGAAACTGAAAGTAAGTAGAAAAAGAGACAGATGTAATAGAAAATCATGAAATCAAATATAGTAAAGAGCAATAGAATGGGATCTAGTAGACGAACAAGAGCGGAAATTAGTAGAACAATAAGAGAATGATAGTAATAGAAAAACAAGAGAGTAAAATGTAATAAATAAAATAGATGGATAAGAGACTGGAAGTTAGTAGAAGAACAAGAGTCGGATGTATTAGAAAATTGAAGGAGTCAGAAGTAGTAGAAAAGCAATAGAATGAGATCAAATAGACGACTGAAAGGTAGTAGAACAAGAGTCAGATGTAACAGAAAGTTAAGGGGTCAGAGGTAATACAAAAACAAAAGAATGAAAGCTAATAGACGAACAAGATCAAATTTGGTAGAATAATAAGAGAATGGGAGTAATAGAAAAACAAGACAATAGGCTCAGTAGAAAACAAAAGGGGAGTAGTAGAAAAACAAGAAATTGAGAGGTAGTAGAAGAGCAAGTCAGAGGTGGTAGAAAAGCATGGAGTCAGAGGTAGTAGAAAGACAAGAGGATGAAAGCAATTAGATGAACTAGTATGAAGTAGCAGAATAAGAGAATGAGAGTAATAGAAAACTAGATAATCAGATATAGGGCTTACAGCAGTACAATAACAAGGAAGTGAGAGGTAGTAGAATATGAGTCAGATTTAGTAGAGTAATAAGGGAATGGGAGTAACAGAAAAGGAAAAGTCTAATGTAGTAGAACAAGCGAACGAGAGGTTTAATAGTAGAAGCACGTGGGTCAGGTATAGAAGAAGAAAATAAAAGTAATTGAAAAGGAAGAGTCAGATGTAGTAAAAGAATAAGAGAATGAGAATGGTAGAATTTTTTTTAAATTATGGTTTATTTAACGACGCTCGCAACTGCCAAGGTTATATCAGCGTCGCCGGTGTGCCGGAATTGTGTCCCGCAGGAGTTCTTTTACATACCACTAAATCTAGTGACATGAGCTTGTCGCATTTAAGCACACTTAAATGCCATCGACCTGAACCGGGAACAAACCCGCAACCTCGGGCGCAGAAGGCCAGCGTTATACCAATTGTGCCACTCAGGGCGACAGAATGGTAGAAAATCAAGAGTCTGATGCAGTAGAAGAATAAGAGACTGAGAGGTGGTAGAAAAACAAGAGACATGTAATAGATGAATAAAGAAATGAGAATAATAGAAAATCAAAAGTCAGGTGTAGTAGAAGAATAAGAGACTGAGAAGTAGTAGAAGAACAAGAGACATGTAATAGAAGAATAAGGGAATGAGAGTAATAGAAAATCAAAAGTCTGGTGTAGTAGAAGAATAAGAGACTGAGAGGTTGTAGAAGAACAAGAGTCACATAGTAGAGGAATAAGGGAAAGAGAGTGATACAAAAACAAGATTCTAATGTAGATTGAGAAGTGGTAGGAGAATGAGAGACACGTAGTAGAAGAATAAGGGAAAAGCAAGCGATTGAAAAACTAAAGTCTGATGAAGGCCTATTAGAAGAATAAGAGACTGAAAGGTTGTAGAACAAGGGATATATATTAGAATAAGTAAATGAGTAGGTAGTAGAAAATCAAGAGTCTGATGTAGTACAAGAACAAAAAAAAAGGAGAGGTAGTAATACAATAGAGTCAGATGTGATGTTGTAGGATAAGAGACTGAGTAATAGTAAGAAAAAGTCAGATATAGCAGTAGAACAAGAGACTGAGATGTAGCAGAAGAGCAATAGAGCAAAGTGTAGCAAAACAAGAGACTGAGATATAGTAGAAGAGCAATAGAGCAAGGTGTAGCAGAAAAAGAGAATGAGATTTATCAGGACAATAGAGCCAGAAGAATAAGAGAATGAGAGATAGAAGGACAATAGAGTCCGATGTAGTAGTACAAAAGACTGAGATGTAGTAGAAGAGCAATAGAGCAAGGTGTAGCAGAACAAGAGAATGAGATTTATTAGGATAATAGAGCAAGAAATATAAGAAGAATAAGAGAATGAGAGATAGCAGGACAATAGAGTCAGATGCAGTAGTAGGCCTACAAGAGACTGAGATGTAGTTGAAGAGAGCAATAGAGCAAGGTATAGCAGAACAAGAGAATGAGATTTGTTAGGACAATAGAGCCAGAAATATAAGAAGAATGAGAGAATGAGAGGTAAAAGGACAATAGAATCAGAGGTAGTACAACAAGAGACTGATATATAGCAGAAGAACAATAGAGAATATGTAGCAGAAGAACAAGAGGATGAGATTTATATGGAAAATAAAGCCAAAAATATAAGAATAATAAGAGAATGAGAGATAGAAGGACAATAGAATCAGATATAGTAGAACGATAGACTGAGATGTAGGAGAAGAACAATAGAGAAGATCTAGCAGAAGAGCAAGAGAATGCGATTTATTAGGACAATAGTCAGATGTAGTAGAACAAGAGACTGAGATCTAGGAGAACAATAGAGAAGATATAGCAGAAGCGCAAGAGAACGAGATTTATTAGGACAATAGAGTCAGATATAGTAGAACAAGAGACTGAGATCTAGGAGAAGAACAATAGAGAAGATGTAGCAGAAGAGCAAGAGAATGAGATTTATTAGGACAATAGAGTTAGAAATATGAGAGTAATAGAATGAGAGGTAGGGAAATAGAGAAAGTTGTAGTAGATGAAGAAGAGACAGATGAAGTAGAATAACAAGTCAGCTATAAACAACAAAGGAGTCAAATATAACAGATGAATGAAAGTGATAAGAAATACGTGTAGCAATAAAATGACTTATAGTAGAGTTAGATAAGGACAAGGACGAAGAAGGAGAGTTAATGAAAGGGAAAAAGGAATATCTGATTTTCGTCTTGCGATTCGGCGGCTGTGTGTGATGGTCAGTGGTGAGCATCTCTCTGGGCTGGAGTCTGAACTGCAAGCAGTAGACGGAGAGGGAGCGATAGCCTTGATGTGGCAACCCAGGTAACTTGCTACCAGTAGGTACAGGCTAACCCTAATCTTCCAGAGACGAGAATAGCGGCTGTCAATCAGGCATCGGCTTCCCGCCGATAGGAACAAGCAATGAGAACTCAAGTTGAAAGCTTCACAGATGAATGAACCCGTTTTCGACCTTCATGCTCAAACAGTAATTGTAATAATGTAAGGCAGGAGCACCACAATGTTCGTAATTATTATCCCTTCAAATATGCTCCATCTTACAGTTTTATCTCATTTGAGAGAATTTTCGACATGAAAAGGTCTTTAATGAATTTCATTTTCTTAGTTTATAGTAAGTAGTGCATAAAAATACTGTAGTATTAAATGTTTAATATATTGTTACACAGGAACATGCTGACGACATTTCAACAACCATTCAATGTCCTTCATCTACACGTTTACCGTCTTTATTTTTCTTCCGATAACCATGGTCTTCGACTTGTGTGCATTTATATTCATCTCACACTGCTCACAGCTGTCATTTAGCTGCCGTAACATATTTCTTATTTTCATCTCTTCAGCTTAAAACACCATATCATCAGCAAATCTTACGTACTTTATCCATGCTTTCAGCTTCTGTTGGCTTTTAAGGAACCCGGAGGTTCATTGCCGTCATCACATAAGCCCGCCATTGGTCCCTATCCTATGCAAGATTAATCCAGTCTCTAACATCATATCCCACCTACCTCAAATCCATTTTAATATTTTCCTCCCATCTATGTCTCGGTCTCCCCAAATGTCTTTTTCTCTCCGGCCACCCAACTAACACTCTATAAGCATTTCTGGATTCGCCCATACGTGCCACATGCCCTGCCTATCTCAATCGTCTGGATTTCTTGTTCCTAATTATGTCAGGTGAAGAATACAAAGCGTACAGTTCTGCGTTGTGTAACTTTCTCCACTCTCCTGTAACTTCATCCCTCTTAGCCCCAAATATTTTCCTAAGTACCTTATTCTCAAACACCCTTAATCTCTGTTCCTCTCTCAACGTGAGAGTCCAAGTTTCACAACCACACAGAACAACCGGTAATATAACTGTTTTATAAATTCTAACTTTCAGATTTTTTGACAGCAGACTGAATGATAAAAACTTCTCAACCGAATAATAACAGGCATTTCCCATATTTATTCTGCGTTTAATTTTCTACCGAATGTCATATACAGTATATTAAATTTGTTACTGTTGCTCCAAGATATCTGAATTTCTTCACCTCTTCGAAGGATAAATCTCCAGTTTTTATATTTCGATTTCGTACAATGTTCTGGTCACGAGACATAATCATATACTTTGTCTTTTCGGGATTTACTTCCAAACCTATCTCTTTACTTGCTTCAAGTAAAATTCCTGTGTTTTCCCTAATCGTTTGTGGATTTTCTCCTAACATATTCACGTCATCCGCATAGATAAGAAGCTGATGTATGTATTACTCCTCACCAGTGTCTTAGAGAATTATTACAGAAAATAAAACTATTCAACAAAATGTCGTATCTTTAATTGTTTAGATATGGTGTCAGTTGTTAATACGATAAACATGTCGGGGGATATGCGAAGTAATAGCTATCTATAACATGTAGGCCTAAGAATACAACAAAGAGCAATATGGAAGTGAAGTTTCATTAGGTCTTTCTTGTCTCTATTTTAATACAGTACTGTATATGGAAGCAAGACGTAGATGTTGTTACCTCTTTTGCTTTTCCTCCTCCTCCGCCTCATCCTCATCCGCATCATCATCATCATCATCATCAGTTGCAGCAGTATTCTGTCTTGGTCATCGTGAACATTAAGTCAGCCGTCTAGACCTTCTGCTCCTCTCCGTTCCGTTCCCATTGTTCAGCTCTGCTCCCATCATCTTGCTTTCGGGCTTGCGGTTACTTCTCCCGTAGGGAGCATAATTCGTTACCTTTGGAATGCGGTTTTCTGCAATGTGAGTTAGGCCTACATATCTGCTCAAGTATTTTCTGTAGTTTTCGAGCTCAATATTTTGGCTCCGATTTATTTCGTTATGCTTCCATCTTGTTTCATCTCCGAGTAGGCCCGCTATTCCTGTCACAGATCTCAAAAACCACATTTTTGTGGATTTCATTATTTTTCCTGGCTGTCTGTTTCAGTAGCTCACATCACTAAATATTATACAGTGTGTTCACTAAGTACGGAATATTACTCATAACATCTCAAATTTTAATTTTACAAAAAAAAAAAAGTCTTATACAAAAGCTGTTGGAGATAAACTGTAGCTACAATATAATACCAGTGTTCAAAAAAAGTTAGTTATTTAGGCAGTAAGCTTAATTTTTGGAATGGCACTCCATATTAAAATTTACATTTTCTGAATCTCCATTAAATTTTACGTATGAATGTGTAAAAATTTTACCCATTCATCTGTTTAATGTATTTTAACTGTTTATTAAACTTGTTTCATGAACTTCAAAATTGACACAAATAAGTAGGTCTATGAAAATCATGTTGAGTAGGCCATAAACTAAACAAAACACTATTACTAAGCAAACTTTACAACAGATGCTCAAAATGAGAACAATTCACAGGAAAACAATGTCCCAGTCTATCACGAAAAGAGTCCACTGTCTTTTTCACAGTTACATGATTGATCTGTTACATCTCATATCTACAATCATATAGATTAGGCCATGAAATTAGACAAAATACTAACAATAATCATCAATGAACAAGTTTGCTCGATTTTGGATAAAATAAAGAAAATATATAGATAGATAGATAGATAGATAGATAGATAGATAGATAGATAGATAGATAGATAGACAGACAGACAGACAGACAGACAGACAGACAGACAGACAGACAGACAGACAGACAGACAGACAGACAGACAGACAGACAGACAGACAGACAGACAGACAGACAGACAGACAGACAGACAGACAGATAGATAGATAGATAGATAGATAGATAGATAGATAGATAGATAGATAGATAGATAGATAGATAGATAGATAGATAGATAGATAGATAGATAGATAGATAGATAGATAGATAGATGGGTTGTTAGGTAGGTCTATATGACGATCGAATATTGAAGAAAGCCCTTCAGTATAATCCCAGAGGAAGAAGAACGGTAGGAAGATCTTGGAAAAGATGTACTCCTGTCTTAAACGTTGCCGGAATGGGCTGATGAGCCTAATCCATGTAGTTCAGTGGTCGTCAGCACTCGCTGAAATGTGGAAAGGGTAAGCGGAGCCGTCCAGTGTGCCCCGTTGTGCAGCAGGAAGAGGTAGAGAGCATACCCGCTAGCAGCTACCAGTGCACCATGGTACACTGTGTTCTCTGCTGGTAAGAGACGCTAGGCCCAGTGTGCTCTGTGCTGACGATCGCTGATGTAGTTCATGATATGGTGGTGATCTTTAGATATGTCTAATCTAATCTAATCTAATCTAATCTAATCTAATCTAATCTAATCTAATCTAATCTAATCTAATCTAACCTACTCTGAACTCAATATAATCTAATCATATCACTCTACAATAAAATAGGACAAAGACGAGCAAAAATGGACAGAAAAACTGATGAAACAAATATTTTAACGTGTCATCTCTAGTTACATGAATGACATGCTATTCAGTGTAGGTTACCTACATTGTGAGTGCATATTAGCAGTGCAGTCCCCATGAGGTCATTAACCGTCTTACTGCTAACGTTACAATCTTTGTCGTGTTTACTGGACGGAACTTTTTTTTAAGAGATGCCGAAATAAAATCACAGGCCTGGGAAGCAGGAGGGTCATCAAGCGGTCCTTTGGGGTGCTGTTTTACGCCGTAATTCGATCGTTGTACCGTCCATAAGTACCGCCGCCCGCAGAGTACCGCACTTCAGATATTCTCGCGTCCCTCTCGGTAAAAATCCGAGCTAAATTACAGGAGCGCCTCTACATCTAACATTTCCCTTTGTTATCCCTTCTTTTCAGTTGAGATGGAGGGTATGTACGCTCAAATTATCTGTAACCTGAGCACTTACCGACATTTTACCTCTGGAAAAGGTTTTAAAATGCATTCATTTTTTCATTTCACAGTCTCGTGCTTCAGCGAAGTCCTTCATGTAACATCAGAATTTCCTCAGATCGTGTCAGGAATAGACTTAACTGTGGCTGGAATCACATCCGAAATGAAGTAGGCCCTAATGGTTAATCATTAATAAATCTTTGACTTCACTGTAAATTCTCCAGAATTATAACCTAATCACATCTCAGAGAATAATTGAAGAGTTCAGAGCCATAGCGGGCCAAGCGCCATTTATTAAAAACGGAGAAAGCAAGGGTTAAAGTTAAGTAAATACCATAATTGAATGAAGATTGACATATCATTTAATTTTAATGTGCATACTTCATGTGCTATATGTTTCGTTAAATTATGGTAATCACTTAATTTTAACTCTTGTTTTCTCCGTTTTTAATACTGTAAATGGCGCTTGGCCCACTATGGCTCTGAACCCTTCAATTGAAACCGGATTATTTCAGTATTTCTAATTAGACTTGAAGCCATTGTAGATCAGTTGTTGTAGAGACTTGAGTGTGTGGAGAAATGTGATGATCTGCATCTACTACTTCTTTGTCTGCTTCTACTTCTCCTCCTCCCCTTCCTTCTATTTGTACGTTGCTGCGATAGACATTTTCAACTGATCATAGATATTTGAAAATTATGCTGCGTTTCTGATACACGAGGTAGATTAAAGAGGGAGTTCATTGTGCATATTAACTCATACAACACATCGCTGAAAATTAATCAGTCGTTTAAGAAATCTACTTGTCCAAAAATTAAATTCTAGGTGCAATTTTTGCAGGTAGGGCCTATTAATAAATTGATGGATACAGGTATATAAAGATGGATATTATACCGAAGTCAAAACAGACAATTTTTCTAGGGCCCGAAGTGAATTGAAATAATTGAATGAACGAATAAACTGAAGATTAAATATATATTAATTAATTAATAAATAATTAATCAGTGAGCGAATAAGCGAGGAAATAAAACGATAAAAGAGTAATGGAACGGAGAAAAATTCTCTCCGGCACCGGGATTTGAACCCGGGTTTTCAGCTCTACGTGCTGATGCATTATCCACTAAGCCACACCAGATACCCATCCCGGTGTCGGACAGAATCGTCTCAGTTTAAGTTCCAACTCTTGGATTCCCTCTAGTGGCCACCCTCTGCACTACGTCATAGATGTCTATGAACGTAGGACTGAAGTCCACACATTCTCCGTTCCATTACTCTTTCATCGTATGATGACGCAGAATATCTGCATGGAAATATCATATGTACTTCGGTACATTAAAATAATATAGAGGAAATAAAAGATATAATGAATCAGCGAATAAGTTAATAAGTTAGTAAATCAATTAATGAATAGTGACTAAGTGTATGGGTAATTTCTGAGTGAGTGAGTTAGTGAGTGAGCGAGTAGGCCTATGAGAGTGAGGAAACGAGAGGCAGAGGAAATCATGAATCATTTAATAAGGTAGTAAATCAGATGATAAATGAATGAATAAGCGTGAATAATTACTGACTGAGTGAGTGAGGAACCGAGAGACAGAGTGAATTAATGAGTAAGATAAGTTATTAAATCAGTTGTTGAATGAGTGACTAAGTGTAATTTCTGACATGAGTGAATGAGTGAATGAGGAAACGAGAGACAGAGTGAATCAAGTGACTGAATTAATTTGTTAGTAATTCAGTTAATGAATGAATAAGTAAGTGAGTAACTTTTAGAGTGAGTGAATGAGTAACAACATGAATCAGTGAATGAGTTAATAAGTTAATAAATTAATAAATGAATTAGTGAGTAACACAGTGAATCAGTGAATGAGTTAATAAATTAATAAATGAATTAGTAAGTGACAGAGTGAATCAATGAATGAGTTAATAAGTTAATAAATGAATTAGTGAGCGACAGAGTGAATCAGTGAATGAGTTAATAAGTTAATCAATTAATATATGAATTGGTGAGTGACAGAGTGAATCAGTGAATGAGTTATTTTAATGGCAAAATTGGTAATTTCTGAGTAAGACGGTGTCTTAATGAATTAAAGAACGAATTAATCATTAAGTGAATGAGTGAAAGGCTGGGTGAACGAGAGAATCGTGAATAAGTTGGTGCGTTAGTGAATTAATTATTTCTGAGCTATTTACAGCACTAATGAGTGAGTGAGTGAGTAATAAATCAATGAGTTAGTGAATTAAATAATGAATGAACGATAAATTGTTCTTCAATTTTCTACATACACTTATAACGCTTATATATATATATCACTCATTAACTTTCCAACTTCTTTGCTGTGTTAATATTTAGGAATTTACCTGGCGACTAGTTTCGAAGTATTGTTCTTCATTGTCCATAGCTTAGTGGAGATCCTGCGCTATCTTCTGGTCTCGTGTTGTGATGGGGTGTGTTCATATTGTGTTGAAAAGGGTGTATGTTTTGAAATTGAGGTAAGTGTTCAATATGTAATACATCTACATGAAAACACTACAAATCCAGCCAAAAAACCAGAAACTTGACACATTAGAACAATATGAAATTTATAAATATACAAAAACACACCCACATCACATCTTGAACCCCAGATGACATATAGATTGCTCATCTCTATGTTAAAATCGGTTGCACTTTGAAGAGAACAACCGCCAAGATCGCCACCCGTTCGCCGTAACCGAACACGAGATGACAGTACAGTCGCTAATGCAATTCAAATGGAAGCTATGACGTGACTACTTATGTAACAACTAGATGGCAGCATAGTAAACCTCACAAAATTTGTTACCGTCAAAGCCTATAACTCCGAGCAATCTGGGTATATATATTATGATCTAGGCTTGAACACTCAACTCAATTTCAAAACACACACCCTTTTCGACACAATCACGAACACACTCCACCACAACAGGAAACCAGAAGATAGCGTAGGATCTCCACTAGGCTATGGAAAGTTAATCAGTGATAAATTGTTGGTGAGTGAGTGCTTGAATAAATTAATGTATGAATGAATTGTCTGAGTAAATATCTGAGCAGTAGCAAAGCAACAGGAAGCAGTAGGCGCAGATAATACCTTTCTCAACATTGTCCACCATAAATTAAGTTTGAATTCTGAAATATTTGATTCCAAGTCCTGAAAATCTTGAATCAAAACACCTTCTGTTCACTGCTATCATATATTAATTTGCCTTCTTTTAAATATAAAATCTGAAAATTCTAAATATGTCCTAGCAGGATTAATGCATTATTAAAAACTGAACTTCAACTTTCCATTTCAATAAATAATTAATTAATATTTGCACAATGAAATATGATGCTCCAGCTGCTACTTTCGCTTGCATCTGCGGCTGTTTACACAGGTAATTGTTGTTCCATTCTGCTGATGTTGATGAATGAACATGGGCTGATATTGATCGAACGAAGTCGAATCGTGACTTTCGTGAAAGTGTGGTTTCTAAAGGAACGTGCCGCATTTTTCACCTTGTGGCGCGGGGTCACCCAAGTAGGTGCGAAGCGTGAGTATCAAATGCTGGCGATGAAAAGTTTAACACGCTCCAACATATAATTAAGTATACACTCAATATATTACGTCGTTGGCTTGTGATTGGTGAAAGGTATCCTCTCGTGCTCTATAATTAACGGTACCTCATTGCACGCATTTCTTATTGCACAGAGATTAACCTGTAAGCTTTCAGTGTTAGTAACTGGATCGCTTTTGTTAAACAGAGACTAAGAAAAAACTACCCATAGTTTTCCAGTGAGCAGGATCGCCTCTCTCTTGCTCAGATAGGCTAATTAGGTTTGCTGAACTCATTGATATTAGATATAGCTATTATTATTATTATTATTATTATTATTATTATTATTATTATTATTATTATTATTATTTAGTCAAATGTCCGAAGACAGATTTGAACTTTATAAGTGACACAGTAAGGCATCACTCATGACGCAACTAAGCCAGGAGATAATGGGGTATGGTGGTCTGTTCCTTTCCCCCTACATTGCATACATCGCTGACTAGTTACATATTACACTAATCAGACTTCAGATGTAGGCCTATACAAACAATTGTTCTTCCTGTCATATATAGCCAAGTGAGATGTACTGCCTGATAATACATGTACAGTAGTGGCAAAAAAAAACCGGACCCACCCTTATAGCTGATTTCAGAGCCTTGTTCACTCCAGAGCACGCTAGACTGGTAACTAAGACTTTCGTGGTTCGAATTCTGCCTGGGAAGGAAACTTTTTTTTGTTCCTTATTCAAATTTATTTCCATACTTTTCGATTGCAGCGATATTTTAATATTTAATTAACTTACTATTCCCAGAACATGAATTTTACCCAATCGAATATATATAGGCTAATATTAATAGACTGTATATGTAGGGTAAAGTTGCTAATGCAGTGATACCCCAAATCCCGTGATACTTTTTTAAACTGAATGTCAGTCAAAGCTTTGCCGTTCGATCATAGCGTCAGACATATTTCTCGAATGAGTGCAACTTACAGCTACTTTTGAGACATCGGTGAACTTTCAAGCAAGATACCCAATCCCGTGATAGTCAGTGAAAAAAGAAAACGTATCACGGAATTAGGGATATCACGGCATTAGGCAACTTTACCCTATACCTATAATGTGTGTAATGAATGTATACTGGGATAGTCTAATGCATAATTATACTGTATAGGCTATTAACAATTATTGTTAATAACGTTTGTCAAGTAAAATCAAACGAACTTCAATGCAATCGGCCGTTAGTGCTTTGATAGCTACGCTTTATTTTTGTTATGGATATTTGCTTTCCACTAAAAAGCTGCCGCGACGGCCACGGGTCTCGCTTGCTTGGCGGGAAAATCGGCCTCGAGTGCAGGCAGTAACTGTGGTCATATAATTTTTACGACCGACTATTATCTTGAAACGACCAATCAATGTTTTTATGTGAAACCGTTTCATATCATTTTGTTTGAAGGGATCCATAAACTGATTGGAACATATTTTCTTCATTTTGAAGAAGAGAAGATTTGAGAATTTCACCAGTGGTATCATACTGGGTAAGTGTTTGCAGTAGATTTTAACACTAACACAATTATTGTATTTACTTGTAACAAATTTTATAAAACATATTAACTTAATAAGAAGAGTAGCGACGGATGAGGAGAGAAGTAGAAACGAAAGAGAAGTCACAAATGAGAAGAACAGTAGAAACAAACGAGAAGAAATGAAGAAACGAATGAGAGAAAAGTAGAAATGAATGAGATGAAGAAAAGTAGAAACAACTGAGAAGAGAAAGGGTAGAAACGAATGAGAAGAAGAAGAGTAGAAAATGATAATAAGAAGAGTAGAATCCAATGAGAAGAAGAAAAGTAGAAATTAATGAGAAAAAGAGTAGAAACGGATGAGAAGAGGATGAGTAGACACGAATGAGAAGAGGAAAGGTAGAAACGAATGAGAAGAAGAAGAGTAGAAAATGATAATAAGAGTATAATCGAATGAGAAGAAGAAAAGTAGAAATGAATGAGAAGAAGAGTAGAAACGAATGAGAAGAGGATGATTAAACACGAATGAAAAGAGGAACGATAGAAACGAATGAGAAGAAGAAAAGTAGAAAATGATAATAAGAAGAGTAGAATCGAATGAGAGTAAAAAGTAGAAGTGAATAAGAAGAGTAGAAACGAATAAGAAGAGGATGAGTAGACAGGAATGAGAAGAGGAATGGTAGAAACGAATGAAAAGAAGAAGAGTATAAAATGGTAATAAGAAGAGTAGAATCGAATGGGAAAAAGAAAAGTAGAAATGCATGAGAAGAAAAGGAGAAACAAATGAGAAGAGGATGAGTAGAAACGAATGAGAAGAAGAAGAGTAGAAAATAATAATAAGAA
Source organism: Periplaneta americana (assembly GCF_040183065.1). Lineage (NCBI taxonomy): Eukaryota > Metazoa > Arthropoda > Insecta > Blattodea > Blattidae > Periplaneta > Periplaneta americana. The sequence goes on from NC_091128.1 coordinate 123,008,919, forward strand.
GAGTAGAATCGAATGAGAGTAAGAAAAGTAGAAGTGAATGAGAAGAAGAGTAGAAACGAATGAGAAGAGGATGAGTAGACACGAATGAGAAGGAAAAAAAGTAGAAAGAAATAATTTTAAGAAGAGTAGAAACGAATGAGAAGAGAAGAAAAGGTAGAAACGAATGAGAAGGGGATAACTAGAAAATGATAATAAGAAGAGTAGAATCGAATGAGAAGAATAAAAGTAGAAATGAATGAGAAGAAGCGTAGAAACGAATGAGAAGAGGGTGAGTAGACACGAATGAGAAGAGGAAGGGTAGAAACGAATGAGAAGAAGAAGAGTAGAAAATGATAATAAGAAAAGTAGAATCGAATGAGAAGAAAAAAGTAGAAATGAATAAAAAGAAGAGTAGAAACGAATGAGAAGAGGATGAGTAGATACGAATGAGAAGAGGAAGGGTAGAAACGAATGAAAAGAAAAATAGAACAAATTGAGTACAAGAAGAAGAATAGAAAGGAAGGGGAAGGGGAATATGGAAAGGAAGGGGACAAAGAGGAGGAGGTAAGGAAAAGAATAAAGGATAGAAAGGAAGAAAAAGGAGCTGATTAGATGTAGAAGAGAAAGAAGAAAGAAAGAACAGAGGTGAAAAAGACAATAAAGAGTGGAAAGAAAAATGTGTGAAAAATTGAAATGAAAGGATAAGAAAAAGACTACTTCGAATGTCTGTAAGAGCAGACGCAGGAAAAAGAATACAATAATCCATGTCACTATAGGCCTATTCCTTAAAGCAAACAGTTCTAGAAAGCAGTCCTTACAATAAAATTCAGATCAGAAATTATTGGTGTTCTAATACTAGCTAACTTATTGTTCGGACATTTATGTAACACTGGTATCCGTGAAGAGACAGGTTATTGGGTCACACCATCTTTTCCTTCATGCATTACGGACAGATATGCACTTAGTTCGAGTAAAGTAAAGGAAGATCTTGTCGTATGGTATTTTCCCAGTGGCTGCATTAGCATGAGGCCCGTATAACAAACGTGGCGGGTGCAGTGGACACGGCAAGCTGGAACCAATCGCTAATTACCCGTCATTATCTCGGCCGGAAACAAATGAGTCTCGATACTCGTGACGCGTTACGTCGTGTTACAGCCTGTCACGCTCCAACATTAATAATTTTCCTCCCTTTTCAGCCGATTTTCGATTGGTCGGATGTACAGTGTAATTTATCATAACCTGCCTATGTGTATATAGCTAGGTTATATCCAGTGTAACTAATTTTAAAATATAGAACACTGCAAGCACTATCAACTTGCAGGATTTATGTTTATGTTTAAGCTTTTATATTATGTTTGATCGCTTTATTGTTTTATATATCTGCTAAAACTGTTGTGCCAAAATTATACGCACGAACTTTGTTTATTAGTCTAACAAGTCATCGAATGAATTTTGGTTAAAATAACTATACGAATAGGCCTGCACATATTGTTAGAAAATACACATAAACAGTTATAAAACTTACAAATTAATATGCATGAATAGTAGGCTGCTTTCCAAGCAAAACATTCTAATAACATTGTCTGCTATTGCTCGAATGAAAACAATTTTAGCTTCTAATCCACAGAACACTGCATAGATTCTCGGCAGGATAGTAAATATTACTCTCCTTCCATAGTCATTGCATAAGTGACTATGTGTGTGGCCCTTGTGTTGTTCGTCTTGTATTGCTTAAGACACGTCTTTGCGTTACATGACCAAGGAATGTTTTTCACATTATGTAACAGTGAGTAAAGAAAAAATTATGCATGTATTTGCTATGTCTCACACCTTAACATAGGCCACCGGCGTAGCTCAGTCAGCCGAGGCGCTTTCCTAGTGATCTGAGTTGCTCCTGGTTTTTTCCCGAGGTTTTCCCAAATGTCAGGTAATCTACGGCGAATCCTCGGTCTCATCTCGTCGAGTTTATTTATTTAAATTTATTTAAATTTAATTTTAAATTTAAACATACAGAATAAAGAATAAAATTACAAACAAACAAGAGAAATAGAAATAAAATAATACAAACAATATAAAAAAGGAGATACAGTAGTATTAACAAAATTTGAGACCGAATGAGCAGCGCTCGTGTTCGGTCGCAGTTCAGATATAGGCTAATATTAAGCGTATATGTACGTGAACAACCACAAATATTATCAGAAAATTCAGGCTCAAAATTTCTAAAATTTTATAAGAAAATAAACTCACAATTGGACAAAAATTACAAGGTACCACAATAAGACTTATTGCAACTTAAATATCCGATAAAAGTATAAAAAAGGTTAATAATAATATTTTTCAAACCAGTTTTATCAGAGTATAAAAAAAAATCTGCAGTTACATCATTTGGTAACCGTAACATTGTTATGGTCTCTCTGACAACTTTAATATTTTTCCTGCATGTAATAAACACTTATTCCTGAAAAGTAGATTACTCTCAGACATGTAGAATTGTTTATTTTAATACAATTAATTTTTTATTTGCCCCATATAAAATATATTAAAATTTACATAATATTTTGTGACTTAATTTTTCTATTTTCAAAGAAATGAGCATTATTGTAGTCTACCTTTTGCATAAATGCATGTTAAATCAGTGTACAAAATTTCAGAATTCTATCGCTAATGGTCGTGGAGTTAAGAAATAATATGTGTGAAAATTTTCAAATGTTGGAAAATTTAATTTAAAGTAAAAAGTGAATTCTAAAAAATATGATTAGTAACCTTTTTATACTTTTACCAGATATTTAAGTTCTAATAAGTCTTGTTGTGGTATTTTGTAATTTTTGTCCAATTGTGAGTTCATTTTCTTATAAAATTTTAGAAATTGATAGCCTACATTTTCTGATAACATTTGTTGTCGTTCACGTACATATACACTTAATAGGCCTATAAGAGAATATAAAATAAAATAAAATAGGAAATAGAATTTAAAATTACAGTTACAGAAATTATATAATACAATACTAATATAAGAGAAATATAGAAAATAAAAAAATAATAATAATAAAAATAAATAAGTAAAATAAAATAGGAACTAAAGTTTAAATTACAGCGGCAATGGAATTATATAATATAATATTAACACTAGAGAAGAATAATATCGCACGTGAAAAGCAGGACTATATATTTCAAAATTATAGAATACAAATATAATATAGGTTGATTAATTCATACACATAGGCTAAAAATTTATTTAATCAAATTGAAGATATTAACACGTTTCTAATTTTCTTGTTATATGTTAGTGGGTTACATGTTGGAAGTTCTGGGTGTAATTTAGTTAAAGCATTGTACAAACGAGGGCCAAAATTAATGCTATGCTTTAGACCAGCAGATGTGAGACATTTAGGTTCTACTAATGTTGAATTAATATTTCGTCTTGTGTCATAATTATGTGTATGTAATACAAACTTATTACGATTTTTATGATGAAATTTTAACAGCGTATACTTATAAATTTGTTCAATATTAAATACATTAAATTCAGAATAAATTAATTTAGTTGGATAATCGAAACGTTTCTTCAAACAAATTTTAATTATTCGTTTTTGTACTAAATTTAACGGACTAAGATTAATTTTTGTACTTCCACCCCAAACAATTATACCATATTGAATGATAGACTGAATAATGGTCAAATAAACATTTCGTAGAACTTTAATGGGTAAGTAGCATCGAAGATTAACGAATTTATAAATTGTTTTACGAAGCCTCTTACAAAGATAAGTAATGTGATGAGGCCATTTTAAATTCTGATCAATAATGGTATCCAGATATTTGACATACGTGGCTTCTTTCAATGGTGGACATTTACAACTTTTGGGATCTAAACAATTTTTACTGTGTATTATTAATCTATATTCATCGCTAAATTTTAAATTTTGAACACTGGCAGCTGTTAACGAAAAAGGAACTAAAGTTGATTTAGATATATTTAAAGAAAGGAAGTTGGAATTAACCAATTTTTAACAATATTAGCACCTATATTAGCATTTCTATGTGCTTCTTGCCAAGAAAAACCACTGAAAATAACTACTGTATCATCCGCATATGAATATATAGATCCATTAAATTTTTCTAAATTTATATTTAGATTTATAGACCTAGTAGACCTACTATTTCGCTATCACAAATCCCATCCACGCCAAATAATCTAGTAGTTGGTACAGCATCGTTAAATAACCAGCTAAAGATCTCAATATCGTCGTTGTTCCTGCAATAACTCCTATGTGCAAAATATAAAATGTTTCAGTACGAAGAAAAAACACATTTATTCATTCTATGGCTGTGGTACATAGGAGATTGTGAATTCTTACATTTTCGAAAGAAAGAAATATAATTACATATTAGGGGATTTTATTATTTGCTGTATCACAATTTAAGTTATTTAATAGAGCAAAAATCTGAAAATCGATAAATATGTCACATAGGAGTTATTGCAGGAACAACGACGATATAGACTACTTATTAATAAATCTTCCATTATGAGGCTGTGACAATTGCATAAAAATTATGGCTGTAAGTGTAGTTAGGCGCTAAATATTAACATAATTTATAACCATAGGCGCCGACTGCTCTGAACGGCTCATATAAACTAGGCTAATGATTCGGTCGTTATTATACAAATTTAAATGACATGAATGTATATTTTGCCTGTAAATGTAAATACGAAGAACAGAGATATTGAGAGAGAGAGAGAAAAAAAGCAAAGAGAAAGTAGGAATTATATTTTATATATTATTTATTTGAGCCGTTCAGAGCAAAAGTGGTGTAAGTCACTTCTGCTCTGAACGGCTCAAATATTGGAGGAGGGAGGCAAGATTGTGCACAAAGGTTCGAGAAAACTTTAATTGCTTTTTCTCAAAAATTTCCTTGCATATTTTAAAGAAAATATCATCGTCTGATATCTTTTGAAATTGCTTAACCCAAGATGGTTGCAAACTACGGCCCTTACGAACTCTTACATTTTCCCTTTCACTGTTCGTTGCTCCTTCGTTGATCTTTGAAGCGATGATGAGCATGGGCTGTTAGTTTCATTGCCACTATTACAACCCTATTTATCATTCTATTCTCGTTCATTACTGATTTATTTTGGACAGTTTTCTTTATTGAGAATTTATCCATTATCAAATAGTTACATTGCAATCACTGATCAATAGGCAACGAAGTTCAGACACCAAAACATTGCCTAGAGGCGGCTACAGGTTTAAGGAACACTGGCTATAGGATGACGTTAGCTGTTTCCTGATGTATCTTCAGGTTCATATGCAAAAGGAAAGACGTCACATGAAGAGAGCTCTGTTCATTCGAAGTGTAATGAGTGCGGGTTTTGTATTGTTTACTGCATTCTAATAGGTTGTTTCGACACAGCATACCTATGTCCTGTCTAAAAAGTAAGACTTTCGTAAGGAGTTCATTGTTGTTTATAATGTAGTGAAGGTACTGTCAAGGTGTTTTAAAATGCCGCCAATATAATCTGCAACTTTCTGTGCTTGTAACAGAGTTCAGAGATGATTATTTTTCAGTCAAGGACGAAAGTATAGCCTATCATGATGTAAAGTGTGTAAGTTAGGCGTAATAGTATATTACGACACAAGGTTGGGCTTTTTTTTTTTTTTTTTGCACGATCGTGTTTTTTCCCGTATTTACAGCTATTTTTGTTAGGGTTTGAAAAATAGAATTCCCACACAGAAACTTGTTACTAGGGAAACCATTCTTCATAACATAAAACTTTAGATACTGAAATAGACCCATTACAGTGCACATATTGTTACTTAGTTACCATTACAGTGCAGTTTTGCGAAGGCTGTGGAATAATATTGCTCTAAATTTTCAATGCAAAATATATTTTATTTACAATTTAAAAAATATGATCGTTGTATAAATCACGTTTGTGAAGTGCATTACAAAATATATGAAATATATTTCAGCCCCGATTTTCCAACTTTGTTCATTTAGAAAAGTTTGAAGGGTTATTTTTTGTCTCCATGTACTGTGTTACAGTCTCTAATGCCAGATTGTATAAACTGATTATTATGAATAGGCCTACTTGTTTTACACGTGAACATTGTAACTGGACACAGCCTATGTATGTACACATCTATTATAGTACATTATGCAACGAGCCTATAATGGTAGTAATTAAGACGAAAGTATGATTGTTTATGAAACGGGCGCAAGCGAGTTTCATAATTTTCATACGAGCGTCTTAATTACCATTATAGGCAAGTTTCATACGACTTTTTATGCTCGACCATATTTCTAACTTGAAAGTATTCAAAATTATGGTTATGTGCGAACTGACCTGAATTGTGAGATGTGCGCAGACGTGAAAGTATTGATTTTTTCCGAGGCCGAATTTCATTGACCTTGGCACAGAATAAGATGAACATTACTCTGGTATAACCTGAAAATTGATTTAGAATTGAAAAACGAGATGACAAATTGGATTTATTTGAATATTATTTACAATTAACTCTAATTATTATAGTAACAGAATATAACCTTCTGCGACAGTATTGGATTTCCAGCCTCCGTGACTTTTCGCTAATTCTCTTTCGATTGCATATCCGAGAATAATCGATACTTGCGGTTTTATAACGGTACAAAGCTGACTTGTCATTGGCTAAACACCTGTAAACTGAGTTGTCATTGGCTGAACACCTGTACTTTAATGAGTAGGTGTACTTTAATGACATGCATTAAAGGACTGTTACCAGGTGTATAATTACTACATTTCGGCATGGTCGAGCATAAAATAAATAAATAAATAAATATATATATTATTATAATTTCCACCATTTATATATATATATATATATTTATATATATATATAAATGGTGGAAATTATAATAATATAATAAACCGCAGTAAAAACAAAATTATTTACACTAACTACTTCTTCTTTTGAATCGGCATGTTGATTGTGTTACTCACTGAAGGCAGACCTGAACTGTGTGTGTTTGGGTTTATTGCTACTGATCTATACCACATACGTAACTACACTGTTGCGGCTTACTGGTGACTCTTAGGTAACCAAACGCAGAACTCTATTGATCACGAAAGCTAGGAACTTGGTACCGAAACTGTTAAGTTGTGCGAGTTTGGACTATATCTCTATCGAATGAAAAATAATAGCGCATCTCTCGGTGTCAGTGAAGCAGAACGACAAACATGTACAGCCGGGTGGTAATCAAACATGTGCTCCAATCGTCCACAGCCTTAGAACAAGAAAATAATAAACGAATAATATAAAAAAACAATATTTTGTAATTATAAACTTCGTAACTTCAGAACTGTGAACAACTACTTTCTGAATCTAATAGAGTATCTCGTAAGTGGCACATAATATTAAACCCATAAATTGTTTTCAAGAAAATTTTTCATTTCTATTGTAATGGCAGCTAGAAAATTCGTATCGTAATTCCGATGTTGAACTTGGACTGTAACGCAACCGAATACATAGCAGAACGAGACGTCAACATTTAACGAAGAATAATCCGGGAAAAAATAAACGTGTTACACACTCCAGTTTGCATAATTATTTAATAACAATGAGTTTACTTATGCATAATATAACGTTACATAAATAATGCAATAGTAACAGAATAGCTCAGTTTGTTCAGAACCTAAAATATTAATATAAATTAACAATATTCCTCAAACTATTCACGACTCTACACAGCTCCACAGAATGACACTATGCGTTGTTTATGTGAACATACTGTGTATCGTCTGTAGCGAGAGGGGGCAGGGAGAGGCGCGGGTGGCAACTATACTCCTCGCTGTACTCAACTGAAATCTACTGTTTTGATACTAACTTCCTACTTGTGTTCTAGGTAATCAAACACAGGACTCTACTGATAACTTAACAAGCACATATCCGCGACGATGATCATCATAAAAAACGATCACTGAAATTGAATGTTGATAACGGTTACTTTAAAATTTCGTAACAAATTTAATTGTTTATAAAAATGTCGAACATAAATAATAATTTAACTGATATTAGGCAAAAATATAGTCCAATACGCTGTTAATTGAACTATTAATTCCGTATTACTATTTCCGTTTGGTAAAATTTATGATCATTACTGTTCGATCGTAATAGTTGATAGCTTTGAAATGAACTGAAAAAATGTGGATCATAGACAAAGAATTGGAGTCCCTGTAGTATCATGTGTGAGAGATTCACCGATTTCAAATGCAGGAGGAAAGGAAGTGAGGAGGCATTCTGAGTTGCAAAATAGTTTCGGACTTTTTCTCGTCATAATAACTTCCAAGACATTTCTGAAGTTCACTCAGCATCTTATCAAATGGACTACCGACTCTTTCCAGGGTAAAAACACAGCTGGATCGTAGTACTGACCACATCATCTCTCTCATACCGAAATAAAGAGAGCACGTGAGTTTCACACTGTATGGTATATAGATGTGAAAATCACGCGCTCTCTTTATTTCGGTATGAGAGAGATGATGTGGTCAGCACTACGATCCAGCTGTTACAAAAGTGTATAAGAAAATGTCAGAAAATAAGCACCGAAAAAAGAACGGAGTTGCACGAGACGTTAAAGGTAAAGATAACCGTGACACTGTACGCCGAGGGAGGAGAAGTGCGGGCCGATGGAAGTACTGTCTCTTCCAAGAAGATGAACAAATGAGGATATCACTGTGGAAATAAAGAACGTAGCAAGAGAAAAATTCGAAGCTAATTAAACGCGCAACATATGTTTACGAATGAAATGATGATACCGTGCGATACAAGACACGTATTCACATGCAATGGAAAAACTAAAGTCGTAATGTAACTATCACAACGCTAGACTAATTCTATCGATGTCATTTCTCTTCCGACTATACTCTTGAATATCATTCAAGTTATCTCGTGACCTTTCCTGTCGCCCGCTCTTCCTTATCGCGGTGTGTCATTCGCATTCCTTCCGTCGGTATTCCGTGCTTGCGAGACTTATACAGCCGATAGAAACTGAATATATGTCGTCACAGCTGTCGGCTGGGTGACACGCGACACTAGTTAATGTTCGTAAACAGAACTCACGGACCAGGGATGCCTATCCTGATACACTTTATCTGAACCTTTGTAATAAGGAATAGAAAGTGTAGACCTATTGTTTACATGGTTTACGTTAGTCGATTCAGATAATGCCTAATAGTCCCCCTCTTATATTGATGGTCCTAGTTTCAACTCATAAATAATATTGATTCTTTTATCGAAAACGTACAACTCAGAACTATGCACTAGGTGACATTTCTTTTACGTACTCTATTTCACTTGGATTTTCGAAGGTCGGACCGGGGACAGTTCTATGCACTTTGGCCCATTGAGTACCCTATAGGCCTATATTCAATTATTATTCCAAATCGGACGAGTGGCCTGGGTGACATCCAGGAATTCAATGCTAATAGTCTGACCATCATTTCTCAGCCCTAACAGAGCCAGGTCCCATATCCAGGCAAATATCTGATTAGTCCGATGGCTCGGAATCCCAACTTTTTTAGTTCTGTATCAGCATCAGAGACCTGCAGACCTCTACTACACCCAAACACTCCACTCCAACCTATTTGTAACACTATTGCAGATGATAGATGCAATTAGGAGAAAGTGGAGTGTGTTTTAAATGGGTTATTTTACGACGCTTTATCTAGTGTCTGAGTAAGATGAAGGTGATAGTGCCGATGAAATGAGTCCGGGGTCCAGCACCGAAAGTTACTTAGCATTAATTGCTCTTATTTGTTAAGGGAAACCCCCTGAAAAACCTCAACCAGATAACTTATTCCGAACAGGATTTGAACTAGGGCCCGCTCGTTTCACTGTCAGGCATGGTAACCGTTATTCCACAGCGGTGAACCTGGAGTGTGTTGGTGTAGTGGAAGTATCCCTAGAAAAAGAACGGGCTCGGATTCAAATCCTGGTTGGGACAAATTATTTGGTTGTTTTTTTCCGAGGTTTTCCCTCAACCAAATTGAAGTAGAATTGCTGAATAACTTTCGGCGTTGGACCTCGGACTCATTTCGCCATCATTAATTCACACATCATCATCATCATCCATACAATAGCCCGGATTAAGTTCACAGAGAGCTTGTACAAAAGCGCGGCCGTTCGGCTACCCAATCATTCACAGAATAGGAGTGATACCAAAGTACAATAAGCCTCAGGCTGCAGTGCAAGCCGTCGGGTTCCCCCTCCGTACAAGGGAAAAAAACCTAGAAAATTCCTTTGAAACGTCTGCTTTTTCAAGTACAAATTCTATCTTCTTACGTACAATACATTGTGAGACATTTTGTTTTCGTTCTGTGAGATTATTGACTTCACCACGTAACTCAGAAGAAAATTCTACTTTTAAAGGAAACAGGTAATTATTAAAGGAAATAAAGCTGCTTGCTTTGGCTTTTCGAGGTCTGGATCCGGAAAAGGTCCATACACTTAGGATTACATTGGCTTAGACTATTGTCAGCCCTATAGACCTATATACGAAGATTGTCCAAGTGTGACAGGTGGCCTGGGTAGCATTCGTGAATCTAATGTTGACAGGTGGACCATCCTGCCTCAACCTTGAGAGAACTAGGCCCCATCCTCGGAAGAATAGCCCCAGAACCCGGAGCCCAAGCGCCTCCTATATTAGCGTCGGAAATCCGTAGACCGATTGCAGCGATATTTTACTACTTAATTAACTTATTCCGAGAAAATGAATTTGCCAGCAATCGAAAAGTATTGGGAATAAATTTGAAAAAGGAACAAAAAAAGTTTCCTTCCCAGGCAGGATTCGAACCACGGAAGTCTTAGTTACCAGTCTAACGTGCTCTGGAGTGAACAAGGCTCTGAAATCAGCTCGCCCAGTTTTTTTTTTTGCCACTACTGTACATGGTTTATTCCTCAACTTATTAAGGATTTCCGAATGGTGCTCTTCATTTATTTGTAAATAGGGTTTCAGGGAAAATGCATAGCTATGACCGGTGATCTTTATTAATTCTTGTTCTTGAAGTATTTGAAACTGCTGTGCATCGACTGGAGTGGTTTGTAATTTTCTGTTTTTTGACGTCCAGACCAGTGCAGTTTGAAATGTTGGCAAGCAAAGAAACAAATGCTAGGGTAGTTATAAAGACAAACAAGTGCTAGGGAAGCGATAACATCATCAAGCACTTCTTTCTATCCCTCATCATAAAACGTCTTTATACTTATCTTCCTAAATTGTAGAAATACCTCGCCTCTGGAATTCGTTACCTAAGGACGTCAGGGACTGCCGACTTTATCACAATTCAAAATTAAATTGGAAAATTTTGTCTTAGCTAATGTTTTTAGGTATTGCTAGAAGTATTTTTCTTTTTCAATCTAGATTAAAATTGCAAGTTTCTTGTTTATGTTAGTTAATTAGTTAGGATACAATGAATTATGATACCTAAATCACTCATTTAAAATCTGTGTGACTGTAACCTGTGTATATTTTTGTGTGGCTTTACTTTGTTTATAGTGTCTTTTTTCTCTCTCTCTCTCTCTCTCTTTATTTTTTGTGTAGCTTTATTTTGTATATAGTGTATTTTTGTCTCTGTTTTTCTATATTATTGTATTTGTATTCCTGGTGTTGTGGAAGAGAAGGCGAGAAGGCCTGATGGCCTTAACTACACCAGAATAAATAAATAAATAAATAAATAAATAAATAAATAAATAAATAAATTAATGGTAGGGACGCGATAAAATTGTGCGATAAGCCGCCATGATTGGTTGAAAGACGTCCTTCGTACCGTTTTATTGGTCGAAAGTAGTATGACGTAGTAAAAGTGTAAAAATCAGTATAATCAGATTCTCATAGGTCAATCGAGTGTCAGTGAGCTGGTTGATTGTCTATATGGCGCTCCCTTGGAATTATCTCCAAAACTTCACCGCAGTCTCTTTTCAGCTATTGCAGATGTTAGTTGAAATGATGGATGGACGAAGTGTTTTAGTGGAATTATAGAAGCAAACGGGTTTAGCCCGAGAAAAATCCTATGCAACGTCTGAGCAAACTCCACCACGACGTAGCCGGCTATCGAACCCGGGCCGCCTGGATGTAAAAGCAACGCGGTAAAGGGAGAGAACGAGATAGACGGCTACAGTTGAAGCCAAATTATTTATATTATCCGATTGACACTGAATAATCTGTATAATTTAAAAGAGTCATTAAAGAAATTACTTAGGTATTTTTAAATAAAGATATTAACGTGTAATATGAATGACCTTGAACTACAAAAACAAGTTCGTTAAAGCAATAGCGTCCGTATTAATAGGTTCGCATCGTTCCAATTTGACTGATATAAGTGAGCTGCCAGTGAATGAAGTCTCTGTGTATATCCTAATGTTCAGTCCGTGGGTTTATAACATTGTAGGCCGACTCTGAAAAACACACACGACTGAATTATGTATTCAGTTCACTCTTTTACTCTGCGCTCGCGCTCTTATTCCTGCCGGTATTGAAAAAGTGTGTCATTCAAGACTCGGTGAAAGAGATCTGCAGAAAAAAGCGTACAGAATATTTAATAACATTCTCCATATTCAATGTGGCAGGCGTCTTGATGACACGGTTTACAAGGTAAGCATTTTGTTATTTAAATACACTTCATTTTATACTCATCAAAATAAATTTATAATCCAGTACTTAGCTCTTCAGCTTCACAAAGAATGAGGCATCGTATGTCACATAATATCAACTATAATAGCAACACTTTTGTTCCAGACTTTTTTGTTTGGTAAATTTCATATTCATTCTCGGATCTCTTTTGACTTAAGCTTTTCCCATTCTTTCCGTTCATATTTATATACTGAATGGGCGCGTTTAGATTGAAAATAATTTGCCACCATTGTGGTGTGTCCGCATATTGTTGGAACTTTTGAATGGAGGAAAGAGTAGGGATGGGAAGTGTAGATGTGGTGGGAAAAATGGTTTGAGAGGAGTGGGGAGGAGAAGAATTTTCTTGCCGCTTTGCCTTTTCTTCCTCAGCGGCTCGGCGATTATGCTTCTTTGTCTCAACTAGAAAAGGACCTGAAGAATACAGTGTATTTATTATACTAGAAGTAGAGCCAGAAGCATGTTCTCCATTCATGCGCGCTCGCATTTTGCTTTTCAACATCATTCAAAATGAACGGAATAAAAAGCATCTTCTGTCTTTTTCTTTCGCCGTCTCCATGAATGACGTAAAGTTGTTCATAAGGAGAGCCTTATACTATATTTTTGCATGCAAAAGTCACACAGCATTGTTTCTCGCCCCGCCGGCTTTGGAAGTTGACGGCCCTACCCCTTTTAGTCTGGTCTAGACGCTGATCGCAAACGGAGTTGGATGTGGCTCCGGCCTGCAATGGATTTCCAGTGATAAACCGAGAGTGCTCAAGAATTTGGCTCTGCAGGTGTTATTGTGGTGGTGGTTTCGTTCACATTCATTCCGTCATTGTGGTTTGGAAATGCAGGGAGCAACATTGCACCGGCAGCCATCTTCTTGTGGAGTTCTCATGACCTGTCATCATTAACGTCACCAATTTAAATGGTAGGCAACGTTTTAAAGGTAGGCTAATTGGACGTTTTGTGTAGGCAGAGAGCCTTGCTAAGAAAGCGATCTCATCTTCAGCAGATAGACAATTAGTATTTACTCATTATTATTATTATTATTATTATTATTATTATTATTATCACCACCATCATCAACATTATCATTATTACTGCTATATTGGTAATATAGTGGGCCTAAATAGTCAATAACTTCAGGAAATTAGACATTTTGGTCCATTTTGAGACTGTTTATATTATACAACTGTAATGGATCTCTTCTGTCATATGGTCAGACTGTTTAAACGCTTGCTACACCTACGTAGAACATTGTCCACACTCCCTTTCCCATGGAAGAGAGTACCTAATGAAGCTTAGATAGTCTATCTACAGATGCGTTGTTTAAATAGCTGACAATCCCAACACTTCAAGAGCAACAAGATATATTATTATTATTATTATTATTATTATTATTATTATTATCCTTCGAAGAGATGGAAAAATTCAAATATAAGTTATATTACCGGAGCAACAGTAACAAATAGGGGCCTATAAATGATACCTGGGAGGAAATTAAACGCAGAATAAATAAGGGAAATGCCTGCTATTATTCGGTTGAGATGTTTTGTCATCTAGTCTGCTCTAAAAAAAGCTGAAAGTTAGAATTGAAGACATTATTACAAAAAACAACCCCTGTCAAAATTGTTATTTTTCAGGAAAACAATAAAAATAAATAGAACAACACATGTCAGCTGTTTCCGTACAACTGGTGTTTATCCTTGTGGTTATTGCACCTGACATGTGTCATTTTTGGAGTCTATAAACATTTGAAATAGTAGCAAATGTGTCCTTAACTCAGTTTCATTAAAAATGACTAGGGCTGTTTTTGTAATAATACCTTCAATTTATAAAATAGTTAGCCTATATTACCGGTTTTTCTGTATGGTTGTGAAACTTAAGACTCTCACTTTCAGAGAGGAAAAGAGATTAGGGTATTTGAGAATAAGGTTCTTAGGAAAATGTTTGGGGCTAAGAGGGATGAAGCTATAGGAGAATGAGAAAGTTACACAACGCAGAATTGCACGTAATTATGAACATTAAATCCAGGCGTTTGAGATGGGCAGGGCATGTAGCACGTATGGTCGAATCCACAAGTACATACAGGCTAGACGACTAGAGTGTTAGTTGGGAGGCCGGAGGGAAAAAGATCTTTGGGGAGGCCGAGATATGGATGGGAGGGTAATATTAAAATGGATTTGAGGGAGGTGGGATACGATGATAGAGACTGGATTAATCTTGCACAGGATAGGGACCGATGTCGGGCTTATGTGAGGGCGGCAATGAACCTCTGGGTTCCTTAAAAGCCATAAGTAAATGTTATTATTATTATTATTATTATTATTATCCTTCCAAGAGGTGGAAAAATTTAAATATCTCGGAACAACAGTAACAAATATAAATGATACTCGGGAGGAAATTAAACGCAGAATAAATATGGAAATGCCTGTTATTATTCGGTTGAGAAGCTTTTGTCATCTAGTCTGTTGTCAAAAAATCTGAAAGTTTGGATTTATAAAACAGTTATATTACCGGTTGTTCTGTATGGTTGTGAAACTTGGACTCTTAGTTTTAGAGCGGAACAGAGGTTAAGGGTAGACTATATGAGAATAAGGTTCTTAGGAAAGTATTTGGAGCTAAGAGGAATGAAGTTACAGGAGAATGGAGAAAGTTACACAACGCAGAACTGCTTGCATTGTATTCTTCACCTGACATAATTAGGAACATTAAATCCAGACGTTTGAGATGGGCAGGGCATGTAGCACGTATGGGCGAATCCAGAAATGCATATAGAGTGTTAGTTGGGAGACCGGAGGGAAAAAGACCTTTGGAGAGGCCGAGACGTAGATGGGAGGATAATATTAAAATGGATTTGAGAGGTGTGGGATATGATGATAGAGACTGGATTAATCTTGCACGGGATAGGGACCGATGTCGGACTTATGTGAGGGCGGCAATGAACCTGCGGGTTCCTTAAAAGTCATTTGTAAGTAAGTATAATGAATGAAGACTTATATGATCAAACATTATTTACACTACTGTACACATTATACAAACAAATTGTAGACCATAGTATTATGAAATAAAATATCTTGTATTACAATATGCAACACTGTACATAAGCTTAATAGTGTAAAAATATTATTTGATCAATGTAGGTCTACATTCTTCATTGTAGTTTAAATATAAAAAAATAGCGAATTCTAATATATATCGTGTAAATTATGTAAATTGTAGATATTAGTGTAATAGTTAAAGTGGTCTATGTTTTGTTCTGCCCCACTTCACGAAACAAGAGTCGTGTGAGCCGTCAGCCAACTACTTCGATTGCTAGATGAACGTGCGTCGTCCACTCAAAAACTCCAGTAATACTTAATCTTGTAGCCTCCTGGGACAAATACGGTTCATGATGATGTTGATGATGATGATGATGATGATGAGAATACGACGACAACGACGATTGTAGCCCATTCCTGTGGAGTATAGGGCTAGCGCGTCTGGCCGCGAAACCAGCTGGTCCGGGTTCGATTCCCGGTCGGGACAAGTTACATGGTTGAGGTTTATCCGGGGTTTTCCCTCAGCCCAAGATGAGCAAGTACTGGGTAACTATCGGTGCTGGACCCCGGACTCATTTCACCGGCATTATCACCGTCATCTCATTCAGACGCTAAATAACCTAAGCTGTTGATAAAGCGTCGTAAAATAACTTACTAAAAAAAAAGAGGCGATTGTATCTAATTGTGCATAAGTTACTCAAAATTCCAAGAATTAAATAACAAGTACTGGTAGCTTATTAAAGCTAATCTTATTAAAGCACTCAAAGCATCTCCAACATTTCGACTGTCAATTCTTACTTGACAAGTTAATGCTTGACAGTTGAAGCAGGTACTAATTTTATACTCTGGTAAATTATCTCGATATATACAGTATTTTTTCAAACCGTTCGTGGTTTTTCGAACTGGTAATGACTAACATTTTGTGAAAGTTTACTTTCGAATCACGAGAGAAACCATTCTTAAATAGGAGGAAGAATTTGTGAGAAATTCGTAATGATGACGTCTTGGAAGTTAATTGTCATGGGTCGAGACTGTCTTGTACAATTTTATTGTCGGACAGTATTGTAAAGTCGTGGGCAGTCTGTCAGGACTGCACCAGTCCTTCCATTATAATTTTAGTTAAATTTGTTGCGTGCACAATGGAAGTAATATAATTTGATCTGATAACGTAATGTGACGACAATTTGGATCATTAAACCTGTTAAGCCTGGGTTGAGGATTCCGAGACCAGATATTCTTCTTCGGTCGTTGTCGCTGCACAGGAATTCTCGATCGTTACTTTCTCTTCACTAGTATTTTAATACAAATTAAACATCATCATCATCATCATCATCATCATCATCATATGCATCAAGGTTTAGGCTCCTCAAGCCAGTTTCGACTAGAAAGGAATTGGTCCTTCCATCTAGTAACTGGTCTTCCTTGCCTTCTAAATCCTATTGGTGTGTAGTTAAAACGTATTTTGGGAATTCTGTTATTCTCAATAAGTGTTCGTTCTAATTGAGACACTGAGAACAAAATCGGGACAAGTTATACAGAGATCATTTTGAGAAAAACACAAAAACTTCGCAAACTGCATTGAACTTACTTTCATTCATTGTTCATTCATAGTTTTCTGCCCAAGGACAAGTATTTCACTGCAAACCCAGCTTTTTCCAGTTTTTTCTATTTTCTGCTTTCCTCTTTGTCTCCTCATATGATCCATATATCTTGATGTCTTCTATCATCTGATATCTTCTTCTTCCCCGAACTCTTCTCCCGTTCACCATTCCTTCTAGTGCATCCTTCAATAGGCAGTTTCTTCTCAGCCAGTGACCCAACCAATTCCTTTTTCTCTTGCTGATTAGTTTCAGCATCATTATTCTTCACCCACTCTTTCCAACACAGTTTCGTTTCTTATTCTGTCTGTCCATTTCATACGCTCCATTGTTCTCCATATCCACATTTCAAATGCTTCTATTCCCTTCTCTTCATTTCGTCGTAATGACCATGTTTCTGTTCATAAAATGCCACACTCCATACAAAGCACTTCATTAGTCTCTTTCTTAGTTCTTTCCCGAAAGGTCCGCAGAAGATCCTCTTTTTTCTATTAAAAGCTTCCTTTGTCATTGCTATCACCGATAGGGCTAGTGCTTTATAAAATTTTAACCTGGAATGTTGTACTAGATGTGGTTTCAGTGTATAATTTAAGAGTCCTAATATTTGCAAAAAGTTTGTGACTTTCTTGTTTATGTCATTTTCACTTTCATAAGAGATATTGCATCCTAAATAACAGAAGTTATTAACTTGTTCTAAAATATTATTTTCGATTAGGCCTACTACTTTGCTACGTATTGGATCTGTGCCTCTGATTGCCGTAATTTTAGTTTTATTTCGAGAAATTTTCATACCTCATTGATTTACTATATTATTTGGTGTAAATAAACATTTCTGTAAATTATTCTCAGAAGTGGCAATCACAACCTGGTCGTCAGCAAATAACTTGGTGTTAATTTTTATATCGTTTAAAATTTTAATTCCAAGCTTATATTCTTCATGCCAATGCCTCATTAGGATCTATGTCATTCATACGTTGTATATATTAAAAAGTATTGGTGATAAGGAACACCCTTGTCTTACTCCTTGGTAGTTTATGGTTCTATATTCTGAAATAGCATCGTTGAATTTCATTTGTATAGTATTTTTTTCATAAATATTACAAATATTCTGAAGTTGAAAATGTACTGTAAGCAGTAACATGAACCGCTGCCAGGAAGTCAAAAGGAGGATAGCAATGGCAAAGGAAGCTTTAATAGAAAAAGGAGCATTTTCTGCTGACCTCTAGAAAAATAACTAAAGAAGGGACTAATGAAGTGCTTTGTATGGAGTGTGGCGTTGTATGGTGCAGGAACATGGACATTACGACGAAGTGAACAGAAGCGAATAGAAGTATTTGAAATGTGGGTATGGAGAAGAATGGAACGTGTGAATTGGACAGACAGAACAAGAAATGAAGCTGTTTTGGAAAGAATGGGTGATGAAAGAATGATCTGAAACTGAACAGGAAGAGGAAAAGGAATTGGTTGGGTCACTGGTTGAGAAGAAACTGCCTACCAAAAGATGCACTGGAAGAAATGGTGAACGGGAGAAGAGTTTTGGGCAGTAGAAGACATGATTCGATAGACGACATTAAGATACAGATATTGATCATATGAGGAGACAAAGAGAAAGGCATAAAATAGAAAAAATTGGAGAAAGCTGGGTTTACAGTGAAAGACCTGAACGCTGAATGAATATATGAATGAATGTTTGATATATTCGTCTTATGTAGAATTTCAAAAAGTTTAGGTATCTCTACCATATCGAATGCTTTAGTGAATTCTACAAAAGTTAACTGTGTTTCTAAGTTGAATTCCTTTTGTTTTTCATGCAGTAATTTGGCAGAGAATGCTGAATCTATACAAGATCTACCTTTCCGAAACCCGTTCTGATATTCCAGAAGAAAATTTTCATTTTCAAATTTTAATCTCTTATTTAGAACTGTGGCAAAAATTTTGTACCAGGTATTTAATAGACTAATGCCTCTTTAGGTATCCAATTTTCATTCATCCCCTTTCTTAAATACAGACAATACTGTACCTACTCTTCCTCAATTCTAGTGATGTGTAAGCTTTTTTATATAGGCCCTATATTGTTGAAAATTTTCAGTAAAATAAATAAAGTCTGTAATTATGCAGCCTGGGGAAAGTGAATTTCATTTTATTACGTCGATAATTGCTTATTAATTTATTAATTTTCTATTCGACTTGTCAAGATATTTATCTATTTTCATTCCAGAGTAATTTAAATTATTTCCTTTCTGAATTATTGTGTCGCACGTGCAGTTGGAAAGATCTCACGTACATAGTTTTATTCAATTTGCAGAAACTCTTACACTTACGTTAAAGCAAGCTGTCACAGAAGTTTATGCTGCGATAATATATTGCGTCAATATAAAATTGTATCGTTCTTAAATTTGTGTGCTGGAAATATCCAACCCTCTTTCTTTTAAGACCACCGCTCCAGAAGTAGTAGATAGCAACTCAGATCTTTTGCTCCGCGGAGGCTCGTTTTGATGGATGGCCCTCCGGATTAGACAGTGGATCTTCGCATCAGTAGCAGAGAGATGAATTTCAAAAGCCGGCGTCCCCCCCAGCCCCCGCACGTACCACCGGTCTGGAGTGGGAGAATAGGCTGTTGGAATTCATCAAGCATCCCTGGTCACGTGGTGATGTTGGGGGATCAGTTACTATGACGTGTGTTGATGTATCACCACCTCCTCATCCCTACTTCATCCCACCTCACCCCCTTCTCGTAAAACCCCATGTTCCTCTGTGTAGGAAAAATAATTTTCTGCTACCATGCGTCTCATCCATAACTTTACACTTTGATCCTTGGAATTTCCCGCGGTCAAAATCCGATATATGACATTTTTAATATCAACACTGGCGTCGAACTTATATTTAACGTGTATTGCGAGAATCTTTAGGCTATTCCAATACGGTTACAAAGTTACGTATTATTTTCATCATGTACACAGCCGTTTATCTTCACCTTTTCCACACAATTAACCATAAACTAACATGTTCTATTGTGATTTAGTTTATATCAATATTAAAAATTAATCACAAAATTTCAAGATTCAAGATTCTGCGTAGGCCTACTGTTTTTATTCCATTCGCATGTAACTAGAGACTCTATTAGACTAAAGATGAATAATAATCTGACGATACTGTAATATAGCAAGCAGATAAGAAGGGGAACGAATAATAATAATAATAATAATAATAATAATAATAATAATAATAATAATAATAATAATAATAATAATAATAAATCTGTAGCTGAAATTTTTCTGGTAATTTTCGATTTTCCAAAAATAATTGGTCCTAACATGTATAATTAACCACCCTGAAACCGAAAATCGCTTTTATGAAATATTTGTTTGTCTGTCTGTCTGTCTGTCTGTCTGTTACCTTTTCACGCGATAATGGCTGAACGGATTTCGATAAAAATTAGAATATAAATTAAGTTCGTTGTAACTTAGATTTTAGCCTATATGGCATTCAAAATACGTTATTTAAAAGGGGGGTTATAAGGCGCCTGAATTAAATAAATCGAAATATCTCGCTTATTATTGATTTTTGTGACAAATATTGCATAACAAAAGTTTCTTTAAAAGTCATTTCCGATAAGTTTTATTCTTTGAAAAATTTTGATAGGACTGATATTTAATGATATAAATGACTTTTAAAATTAAAATAACTGCCATCTAAGGCGGTGTAATGTAATAAAAAACAAATGACTTCGTCTATAAGAGGCCTTGGACAACAACAATCGAAAGATATGAAACAGAGCCTACAGAGAATGTTTCTGTGTTTGTATGAAGTAATATCGGAAGCTAAATTAACCGATTTGTATAATTAATTATTATTTCACCATTTGAAAGTGTAGTTTCTCTAGATGGACGTAATGCTAAAATGTTATTACAGTAACTTCTGAGTGAATTGAGGACAGGTAAGATTAAAATAGCTTCTTATGCACAGAAAACTTGATAGGCTATTCTGTATATTCGTTTCCTGTATTTCTTAAAATAATGTTTATGTAAGTTACACATTCACTTTAATCTCAGAGAATTAACGAACAACGAGAGTGTATTGATTTAGTATGCAGTAATAGTATGTTAGCTTAGCATTCCATTATTTTATAATCCAAATTTTAACTGTGCTCAATTGAATCCTGTTTTTGTTTTCTTTTATTTTAGTAGGTTATTTTACGACGCTTTATCAACAGCTTAGGTTATTGAATCGTGCTAAAATACATAAAATACATATGCATTAAATGCAATGCAAAAAAATTGGGTAATGAGCCAAGCAGATTATATTGCGCTGTTGTAAAAGTTGTTCCTCCCGAGATTCAAGAGCCCACATAACAAATTAAAAACTTACTTATCGGAGTACATCCGTTATCAACACACTTTTTATATAATATAATATAATATAATATAATATAATATAATATAATATAATATAATATAATATAATATAATATAATATAATATAATATAATTTAAGTTATTTAAGTTATTTGGAGAGTTCAGAACCATAGTGGGCCAAGCGCCATTTACTGAATACGTAGAAAACAAGGGTTAAAATTCAGTTATTACCATAATTCAATGAAAACGTATAGCAAGTAAAAAAATAAAGTATACACATTAAATCTAAATGATGTTAGTGTTCATTAAACTAAGGTTGCATGTAACAAAAATTAAGAAACATGTTAAAGAAATTGTCATTGCACCAAATGAGTGTCTCTGGGCCAAAATGATCGCATTTTAATTATTTAAATACAATTTAAATTAAGTAACATATTAAACGTTTTATCCTTCTATCAAACATGAATGTTCCCTGGATCAAATGTCCTATTTTAATTATGTAATTACTTTATATTTATTCCTAACGGGTGCAGCGGAGCGCACGGGTACGGCTAGTAATAATAATAATAATAATAATAATAATAATAATAATTGTAGTTGTAATCCCCTGGCAGAGGGGAAGAGAAGGCCTGATGGCATTATCCCTACCAGGTTAAATAAATACAATAAATAGATAAATAAATAAATAAATAAATAAATAAGTAAATAAATAAATAAAAATGAATACATATATTATAACAATAACAATAATAATAGTAATAATAATGATGATTTATTTGATCTGGCAGAGTTAAGACCATACGGCCTTCTGTAACACTGAACCAGGAGTAAAACTGCGATACAAAAAAACACTACAAATTTACAAAGTACAGCACAAACACACACACATAAACACACAAAAAATGAAGTATTACTGGTTGCACGTATGATTGCCGGCGGCCAGTAGGAGAACTAAAGCATAAACACTGCTTAGGAGAATGATCGTATCGCATAACGAAGCGCCAATGCCTCTCTCGAAATCGGCGATCATTCGTGCAACGAGTAATATAGATAATTTCATAATACAATGTAAACAAGTCAGTAGAAATGAGACATAAAAAAGTCTATAACATACACAGAGTGTAACAGAATAACCATTCCCAAATTTCTGATATGATAGACGGCATCAAATTAAACATCTTTCTTAACAAAGTAAGTAGAAGAAGAGAAAGAAGAAAATTGTGGTGGTGATGATGATGATGATGATGATGATGATGATGATGATGATGATCGCGAAAAATAATGATTATGAAGATGTAGACGATGAAGCGAAGAAGAAATGGAAGTTAGTGAAGAAGGAGAATACATAGATAATGATGATGATGACGATGAGGAGGAGGAGGAGGAGGAGGAGGAGGAGGAGGAGGAGGAAAGAAGGTAGCATGAAAAAGGTGACAATGAGT
This sequence comes from Periplaneta americana, assembly GCF_040183065.1. Lineage (NCBI taxonomy): Eukaryota > Metazoa > Arthropoda > Insecta > Blattodea > Blattidae > Periplaneta > Periplaneta americana. Next base: position 123,031,979 of record NC_091128.1, read on the forward strand.
ATAGTTATAGGGACTGTGGAGAAAAATAAGCTGGTAATGTAATAAAGAGGAGGATTTTGGTGGGAGAACAAAATGTAGGCAAGAAAAAAGATGAGTGATAATGTTTAAGAACAATATAGCATGATATTGATACACGACATATTATGTAGGTTAATATAAAAACAAAATGTTGATATAGATGTAGAGAGTAGACAGTTCAGTAGACGACGATGATGGAGTAGAAGTGGATGAAGCCTATAAAGAAGGAGACGATGAAAAGGGATAAGGCGACGATAAAGGAGAAGAAGATAGAAAAGAGGACAGCGATAATGGATACGAAGATGAGGTGAATCGAAGGAGAAAAAGAGAAAGACTACGAACACGGATAAGAGGACGACGTTGAAGTGGAGAAGAAAAGGACGACGACGAAGGTGAAGACGAAGGAGAGGAGGACGATAAAATCGGAGAATAGAGAGGAGTTAAAGACGAAGAAAAAAGGACGACATTGAAGGCGGAGAAGAAAAGGACGACAAAGGACGACATTGAAGGTGGAGAAGAAAAGGACGACGTTGGAGGTGGAGAAGATAAGGACGACGTTGAAGGCGGAGAAGGAAAGGACGACGTTGAAGGTGGAGAAGAAAAGGACGACAAAGGACGACATTGAAGGTGGAGAAGAAAAGGACGACGTTGAAGATAGAGAAGAAAAGGGCGATGTTGAAGGTGGAGAAGAAAAGGACGACGTTGAAGGTGAGGTGGAGAAGAAAAGGACGACGTTGAAGGTGGAGAAGAAAAGGACGACGTTGAAGGTGAAGAAGAAAAGGACGACGTTGAAAGTAGAGAAGAAAAGGGCGACGTTGAAGGTGGAGAAGAAAAGGACGACGTTGAAGGTGAGGTGGAGAAGAAAAGGACGACGTTGAAGGTGGAGAAGAAAAGGACGACAAAGGACGACGTTGAAGGTGAAGAAGAAAAGGACGACGTTGAAAGTAGAGAAGAAAAGGGCGACGTTGAAGGTGGAGAAGAAAAGGACGACGTTGAAGATAGAGAAGAAAAGGGCGACGTTGAAGGTGGAGAAGAAAAGGACGACGTTGAAGATAGAGAAGAAAAGGGCGACGTTGAAGGTGGAGAAGAAAAGGACGACGTTGAAGGTGAGGTGGAGAAGAAAAGGACGACGTTTAAAGTAGAGAAGAAAAGGACGACGTTGAAGGTGGAGAAGAAAAGGACGACGTTGAAGGTGAGGTGGAGAAGAAAAGGGCGACGTTGAAGGTAGAGAAGAAAATGACGACATTGAAGGTGGAGAAGAAAAGGACGATGTTGAAGGTGAGGTGGAGAAGAAAAGGACGACGTTGAAGGTGGAGAAGAAAAGGACGACAAAGGACGACGTTGAAGGTGAAGAAGAAAAGGACGACGTTGAAGGTGAGGTGGAGAAGAAAAGGGCGACGTTGAAGGTGGAGAAGAAAGGACAACGATGAAGACGGAGAAGAAGAAAACAACGATGAAGATGGAGAAGAAGAGGGCGACGATGAAGACGGAAAAGAGAAGGACGGCGGGGAAGGTGAAGAAGAAAAGGACGACGATGAAGATTGAAGTGAAGAGGACGATGATGAAGACAGAGAAGAAGAGGACGACGATGAAGACTGAGGTGAAGAGGACGACGGAGACGGAGAAGAATGGTGACGAAGAGTGAGGAGAAGAGGACGATGATGGAGGAGGAGAACAAGAGGACTATGATGAAGACTGAGGAGAAGAGGACGAGGATGAAGACTGAGGAGAAGAGGACGACAATGAAGACAACTCAAAAAACGACGAAGAATGAGAAGAAACGCCGACGATGAAGACAAAGAAGAAGAGGAAGACGAAAACGGAGAAAAAGAGGACGACGATGATGGAGGAAAAGAAGAAAACGATTATGAAGGGGAAGAAGAGAAGTCGACGATGTGAAAGGTGAAGAACAACGATAAAAACAAAATGAAGACAGCAAGAATGAGAAAACGAATAGGCTACTACGATTACCAAGGAGAATGGAGCAACTATGAAAAAGAGAAAAGAATATTGTGGTGATGTAGGCGCGGCGATGAAGGATAAGAAAACGAAGACATTAAGAGTGAAGACGAACATGAAGAAGGCTACAAATGTAACAAGATAAAGGAGACGTTTATTAGCTAAGTACCTGACGAAGAATTAGTAGGCTACTGGTGTGTTTTGCGATGCACGAGGTCTGGTATAGAGTACTGTCTTAGGTTTTCATTGCGATATTACAGGGGAACTTGCTGCTTGCCGGTAATACATATAATATAATCGATTTCAAAATAATATTTGCAAAAAGAATCATAATCCTGTTGGAAGCCATTGATTAAAGCACTCAATCGCAAATAACTGTTAATCGATTGCTGAAGTGCGGTGATGCTGGCTCCTATCTTGAACGCCGGTCGCGGCGAGAAGACGGTCCTTGGCATGAATAGAGCAGTCCAAGTGTTGTGATAATGTCAGTGACATCAGGAGAAGATGAGGTTAGGGTGCGGCCATGTTGAATGTCATTCACTGGTGTAGCACCTTGTCGACCGGAAATAGAGCACGAGGCATCCCAGGTCCGGCCGGTAGGTCGTCGCCTTATCTTGCCTCCGCCGACCCACCGGAAGTTACAAGTGACGTCACTTCTCAATCTCCATACAGCGCGAAAATACAGCAAACGCCAAGAGTTAAGGGACCAGAGAAACATCCTTAAAAATGAAAAAGTTGAACTGATTACATAGGTCAAGGTGATGCGTTCAGTAACTGAAACGGGTTTTGAAACAAACGGTCTGCGTGATACTGTCAAGAACCTCGAGTTCCTCACCATTCATGTAGCATGTTAATTGGATATCAACTGCAGTGTCGAATGTCTTTAAAACATACAACTATCGACGATGAAGAAGAAAAAGAAGAAAATGACTGTGAAGGGGAACAAGAGAAGACTACGATGTGAAATATGAACAACGATAAAGAACAGAAAGAAGACGGCAATAAAAATTAATTAAATTTGAGTTAATTATCAAATTAGGAGCTGCTGTTTTCATGTACAAAGTTATTAACAATTTAATCTTCTTCTTCTTCTACATCATGGAATTAGGCCTTAGGCCTGTTTCCACATCAAGAGATCGAGTCTCTCCACCTTGTCATCGGACGTCCAACATTCCTTCTACCTTTAGGTTGCCTATAGGATGACATTCTTTCTATATGCTGCAGCCAATTAGATCTTAGACTTTGAATTCTTTATGTCAAGTTAAAAATATTTAATTCTGTTCTGATCTCTTCATGATATTTCTTGTCTAATACTGTATAGCCTTCTACTGAACGTAAGAACTTCATTTCAACTACCTCTATTCTTATTTCATTTAATCTGTTAAGTGTCCAATTTTCGCAGGCGTATGTCAGCATTGGTACTGCCATTGTTTTATAAAATTTTAGCTTTGTGGATTTTAGTGTTTTATTTTTCAACGTTCTTCTTATTGTTCCGCACATGTTATAAAATAACAATTTAATACATAGCAATATTATATTTCAGTTTAATAAATATATACATACTTATTTAACAATACAAAAAAACAATTTTTTTTTTCAGTATGGCTCTGTAACTTATGGAACGAAATGGATTAAGCATTTTTTAAATAACAACTTTTAACCAACTTCCTTTAGACTACAGAATCTTACCAAATTGATGTTTTTTTAAGAATTGTTTAAAAAGACGTTTTTGAGAAGATTATTTATTTTAATTCTCAGTTGATTTGTTTACTTCACGGTTTCAAATTTTTTTTCTTCTTTCTGCCCAAAACTTCGTTACCTTACAGTTTGTTATTACTTGCTTTCTTTCTTTAATTCTTAAGATAGTTGTATGTTTTCCACAGACTGTAGTTTCGTGACTTTTTAAATTACATTTTACAACATACAGTATGTACAGCTCATGCATTTTGTCAAGACACTCGCGATACGCAGTAGAGGAACAACGTTTCTGTAGAGGGAGTAGGAGTAGAAAGGAAGGTCGGGAGTGTGTCTACCGAGTTCAAGGCAAAGGCTAACCCATTCCCCTATAATTCGTAAGTAGACTCATCCGATCTCGTGCGCAGCTCTGTAGGAAGAGTGGGAGAGTGTCTTGACAAAATGCATGAGCTGTATGTGTTCTTGTACAGTCCCTACATATGAGTTATACTGTATTCGTTGGGACATACTCAATAAATAAAAAAAACAAAAGAAAATGGACAAGTAAAAAAATATATATACGAAATAAGTACCCAAACTAAATAAATGAATGAATTCATTAAATAATTACCTAATTTATTTTATTTTATTTAATGACAGTCGCAACTGCCGAAGTTATATAAGCGCCGTCGGTGTGCCGGAATTTTGTCCCACTTTAACACACTTAAATGTCATCGACCTAGACTGGGATCGAACCCGCAACCTCGGGCACAGAAGGCCAGCGTTATACCAACTGCGCCACCCAGGGCGACAAAATGAATGAATGAATTACTTAATTAATTAAACTAATTAATGAATAAACAATAAATTAAATAAATAAGTAAATAAATAAATAACATGTATACATGCGTTATATACAAAGGGCTATATACATATAGGGAGAAAGGAACTGGCCACCCTACCCCATTGTCTCCTGGTCTAGTTGCCTCACAAATGGTGCCTTTTTGGTATCACTTGTGAGGTTCAGACTGTCGTCGGACAGTTGACCAAACAACAACAACAACAACATACATTCTTACTTACTTACATATTTATTTGAATCGAAACGAGATTTTCTCTCTTTTCTGAAGCATATGAATGGGCGAATAATAAATAAATATTGGTCCGAACCTTTGTGGTAATTATCTGTACCGTTTAATAGATATAGAGACATTCAAAGTTTCAGAGATACATATCGGCTGCATCTTCGTTGAAGATAGAAAGAAGTCCTTGGGCCCGTTTTACAGTTTTAGCAAATTACAAATTAACAATTTACAAACCACAAGTGAAAGTTTACAAATGCTGCAAACTTTGTTACACAATGCAATATTATTAATTTGTGAAGCTTCACAAATTTTACAAAATTAATTAAAGAAATTTAAAAAACGGAATTACCAACAATAGTTTAAGAAATATTGCTGAATAATACAGTAGAACTTAGGTTGCCGTAGTTTTGCCACTACTAAAGAGTATGTTCACATTTCATCCAAAAATACAGGGCGTTCGCTTCTGGTCTGGGCCGAGAGAACAGGCAGAATCGCAGTCGGCTGATGTCACGTCATTTCTAGGTACTACATAATGCGCGTGTATGTGGTGTGAAATGCGATGAGCCTCTTAAAGATCAAGACGTGTCGTTACTTTCAGTGTTAGATATTTCAAATGTAATATCAGAGTTGTGTTTGTGTGTGTTAAATTAGATTGTTAGGCATTAGAAATGTCATCCAAAATGTTAACCCTATAGGAAAAAATCTATGTCACAGACTTGTGTCCAGACACGTGTCGGCAAATTAGAGATATATTTCCTGGTTGTAGGGATTGAAATAGTCGCTGTCTACACAGCGCGCAACGGGAACTACGAGGGAGGTTACGGATCGAAATAATATTTTTGTGTCTGCGCTGCTCGCCACTTAGCCTACGGAAAAAATTGATTAAGCATTTTTTAATAACAACTTTTAACCAGCTTCCTTTAGACTGCAGAATCTTACCAAATTGCTATTGTTTTAAGAATTGTTTGAAAAGACGTTTTTGAGAAGATTATTTATTTTAATTCTCAGTTGATTTGTTTTCTTCATGGTTTCAAACTTTGTCTTCTTTCTGCCCTAAACTTTATTACCTTACAGTTTGTTATTACTCAATCTATTGCACAGCTTAAAAATAGCACTATGTGTTGACAGTAGTAATGATCGCGGTATGTTATTGATATGAAGATGAAAATTCCGATGGTCGTGGTGGTAATGGTGGTGGTGTTGGTAGTGGTGGTGAATAGTGGATAATGATGAAAGTAATGGTATATTATAATGTGACAAAACATACATTTAGAAGTCTCCGGACACTAATTGTGAATGGCTCTACGTCCGTCTGTCCCTTGTCTATGCAACCAGCAACAAGTGGTTACTGTTGTCAGTTGAGCGCTGTTTTGTACACTAGTAATATATGTAGCGTGCATTTCTGGTAAGCAAACACACGTCAGCAACAAGTCCCGAATGCCATCATTTGAGTACAGTATTACGCATTACCGGCTATGTTTTAGGTTCAGTGAGGGCTGTGGAGTGGGTTTAATCCAAACATTTAACAGGTAGGGTAAACCATACAGTTATTGGCCACTTAAGAAAAATTGTATGTTTAAATGTCGAGGATTTCAATTATTCTATTGTAAGAAGGAACTGATGGTAGTACATCTATAATTGTCAGTTATTTGTTTATTCAAAGCACTGTTGCAAAATTTGAATTAATAATACGGTGTATGAGTAGTGACCAAATAAAATAAATATACAGCTTGATTACACTGTATCACTTCGGAATATGTATGATAAGACTTTCATATGTTAAATTTTTAACGTACCTTGTTAACATGTTTCGACCTATTTTGGGCCATCTTCAGAACTGGTTGTTGTTGGTCTTGGCGCCTCTTGTTTCCTGTGAGGGTGCGTTCGTAGTGTAGAGTCAAAGAGTGTGTGTGTTTTGAAATTGAGTTGTGTGTTGAGAATATCGTTGGGGTGTGTTTTCGTGTGTCTGTATATTTCATAACACCACATAGAACAGACATACATACTAAACAAAGACAACAACAAACACGCAGACAACATCATATATTGGCACAGATACGTAGATGACATAGTAATACTATACAAAGGAAACAAAAGACAGATCCAAAACCTACATCAACACATAAACAAAATACACCCAAAGCTACACTACACATAAGAAATTGAAAAACAAATCCATAAATTTTCTAGACATCACAATAACAAAAGTAGACAACAAACACACATTCAAAGTATACAGAAAACCCACAACAACAACACACATACATACATAACACATCCAACCACCCCACACAACACAAACAAGCTGCATTCCGAACAATGGTACACAGACTACTAACATACCAATGAACCAACAGGATTACAACGAAGAACTAAACACAATCAAATACATAGCACAAGAAAACGGATACAACCCTAACATAATAGACAACATAATACGCAAGACAGAACAAAACCACAAAAAACAGAAGAATACAACACAAACACAAAAACAAAAAATACATCACACTAACATACGAAAACAAAAACACACATAAAGTTGCAACCTCATTCAAGAAATTAAATTACAACATCACATACAGAACAAATAACACTCTACAAAAAAATTCTCAACACACAAACAAACAAATACAACCACACAGGTGTATACAAACTCAAATGTAACACCTGCAACAACTTCTACATAGGACAGACAGGCAGATCATTTCAAACACGTTACAAAGAACGCATCACAGCCATAACAAAATTACAAAACACCTCCACATATGCAGAACACATCACAAATGCCAACCACACCTACAGAGACATCAACACAGACATGGAAATACTGCACATCCAACCAAAAAAACCAGAAACTCAACACACTAGAACAATATGAAATCTACAGACATACGAAAACACGCCCCAACGATATTCTCAACACACAACTCAATTTCAAAACACATACACTCTTTGACTCTACACTACGAACGCACCCGCACAGGAAACAAGAGGCGCCAAGACCAACAACTACCAGTTCTGAAGATGACCCAAAATAGGTCGAAACATGTTAAGAAGGTACGTTAAAAATTTAACATATGAAAGTCTTATCATACATATTCTAAAATAAATAGCCTATGTATAAAATTATAGTTATTGCCACTTCTTGATAGTTACTGGCCACTTCACAGCTATCAACTCCAACAAAGATTTATTTTTGTTTTGGCTGAAAATATTAATTTAAACTGTTGCTATTATAACTATCAGTTATTTACACACGTAGGCCTATTGCACTGCCTCAATATCTGGTATATGTAAAAAAAAAAAATCCACACGAACCTCTAGTGTAAAGATCCCTATTTATGTCTTCTTAGTTTGTAAAGTTCTTCAAGGTAACCATCGTCCTCCGTACCGCTGTTAATGTCCATACGAACGATAATGGAGAAGTGCTTGATAGAAAAAAAAAGTTTTTTCATGTGTAGTGATGCAGGAAACATTGTTACTAAACGTAGAGCGGCACTTAATTCGGAGCATGTGAATGCACTCACATGTTTAAAATCATGGCTGAAGCAGTATTAACTAGGTGAGTCTTCACACTTTTTGTTATTTATGTTTGTCTCAAAAATTCTCTGAGAAATTGATACAATAAAAGCCTCATAATAAAATAATATGTTAGTAAGTAATTAAAATAGTTGTTTTGTAATATAACGATACAATATCGATATATACGGATAAGCAACATTAATTTAATACTTATGCTAATCAACGAACACAAGTTAAATTTAACAATAATTGTGTATTCCAGTAGGCTTGTATTAAAACATTTTTTCAACTCGATCAAAACTCGATTAATGAAATAGTTAATAGATTACGTATTTTAATCGATCGACAGCTCTAATTATATTTATCCATCCTATAAATTTGTGAAACTGCGATTGACAACGACGTGCTTAAATGGACGACTTCCAAGCAAACTGTGCTCAATGACGTTGCAGCATCTGAAATAGGTTAAATTGCAGCCATACGCCTGCATGACCAATCTTCGTTTATCCGCACAATCATACTTTCTGAACTCTGAAAATGTCAGTAGTACAACAGTGATAAACATGTTATTTTTCATTAGGAATCATTACAGAAACTGACGTTCTTAGTCCGTTATTTTACGACATTTTATCAACTGCTATGGTTATCTAGCGTCTGAGTGAGATGAAGGTGATAATGCCAGCGAAATGAATCCAGGGTCCAGTGCCGAAAGTTACCGAGCATTTGCTGTTAATGAGTTGAGGGAAAACCCGGAAAACCCTCAACCAGGTTACTTGTCCCAACCAGGATTTGAACCCGGGCCCTCTCGTTACACGGTCAGACGTGGTAACCATTACTCTACATCGTGGACTCAGAAACTGTTGAAATTGATGGGTTTTGACAACACATAATGTGGTATTAGAAGCAAAACTGTCTCCGTAATATATTCATACAATTTCATTTCATTTATAAATATTAATTAACTTATTATTCTTAGCGTATTTTGATTATTAACCTTTATAATGGATTAAATATGATTTAGACTGTATCATTTTGGTAACCCTTTAAGGGCAGCTGTCCTCATATTTGATATTCTCTCTAAAAATATACCTTATTGTAATGTGCAAAAAATAGCAAAATGTGTTTAATAAATATCATAAAAATTAGGCAATAAAATATAGCATATCTTTTTTTTTAATTTACAGTGCCTTTTTATGCTTTAATTGCCTTTTTTCTGCTTATTTTAAGCATTATAAGTGCTAAACATTCCGGCTCTAATGATGATATATGAAGGGTTCAGAGCCATAGTGGGCCAAGCGCCATTTATTAAAAACGGAGAAAGCAACGGTTAAAGTTAAGCGAATACCATAGTTTAATGATGATTGATATAAGCCTATCATTTAGTTTTAAATGTGTATACTTTATATTACCTGCTACATGTTTCAATTGAATTATGGTAATAACTTCATTTTAACCCTTGTCTTCTACGGTTATAGTAAATGTCGCTTGGCCCACTATGGTTCTGAACCTTTCATATATGATGATATAAGTATTAATCATTTTAATGCATCATTAATATATTTGTATTTTCAGTATTATTTCTAATTATTAACTACATGGTCAACACAACGCAAGAAATACATATGCGCACATAATATTACTGTCATTGAGGTAATAGTCAGATGTATCATCAGAAAATTTACCAATTATCCGTTTATTTTATAAAATGCTTATTAAATTTTGTCCGCAACTGTATTATAGGAGTTGAGTCTGCCGTTGAAATGGGGACAAGCAAGAGATGCGAAAAAAGGAAAGCAAGAAAAAGATGAGTGGAAAAAAAGTTTGGAGCGAGTGTCAGAGAGTCAACCTCTTTCTATTGTCCAGTAAGACATAGTCCGGAAACCTGCTGACGTCATGGATGTAGATAGTGTACCTACACATGCTATATAAACATGGTCGTAAGCCTTCAGGATCTCCTACATAAACACACAACCCCGATTCCCTCCCCCCGTGTCTCTGAAGCTTGTAAACTGCGATATCTGAATTGAACTTGGAGATGGTACTTACCTATCTTCACCTTGCGTTTGCCGGAAATTTTGGAACTTGATCCACCGTTCATGATCAAGGGTATGATTCTGGTGGTCTGGAGCAGTTTGCAAGTTTCAGGCTACTTACCGAACTTGCTTCACTTCTATAGTTCATTCAGTGAATGTTTAGCTTCGCTATGTTTACTGCCACTGCTTTATTTATAAAGACATACGCTAGATAGAGCTTATTGCTGCCTGCGGCGATCGTTTCTATTGATTGATTCTGAGGCAATTTCACGACGATGAGCAATATGTTACGACCGATTAAAGAAGATCATATTGAATCAAAACTGGCTACGGGCTGGAAGATCCGAGGTCCAATCCTGGGTTACGATAGGATTTTTCTCATTGCCGAAACTTCCAGAACAGACCCGAAGTCCATCCAGACTCCTGTAAAATTGAGTGCCGGGTCTTTGACGGGAGAAACTGGAACTCTATCTCTGTGCCTTTACGCAACCACAGTATAACCAAAGCCACCGTTTCTGGCGCGTGAAATAAGTAATGGGAGCGTTGAGAGCGAGTATCTTAGCTCTGCCACAGTTTGTGGACGAGAAAGCTGACGACTGTGATTCGCAGATTGCTGACGTCACATCTGTTTAGGAAATGGTACTATTCTCAGCCGAAGTGGCAACAGATGTCACTGACTGAACAGTGTACTCAAGGACACACCCCAGAAACGCAAACTGCGAGTGTCTTGCCCTTGACACAGTCAGTAGGCAATAAGACTGACAACTGTGATTGGCAGATTGCTGACGTGACGTGTTCTCAGCTGCAATGGCAACAAGTGCTCACTGACTGGCTTTTTACTCAAGGACACTGGTACTGGCTGTATCTCTAAAGAGGATATCAAGAATAGCATATAGCCACTCGCGTAGCTCAGTCGGCTGAGGCGCTTGCCTGCCGATCCGAAGTTGCACTCGGGCTTGGGCTCGATTCCCGCTTGGGTTTTCCTCAACCGTAAGGCGAATATCATGTAATAAATGGCGAATCCTCGGCCTCATCTCGCCAAATACCTACCATCTCGCTACCACCAATCCCAACAACACTAAATAATCGAGTAATTGGCATAGCGTCGTTAAATAACCAACTGAAACATCATAAAAAGGTAAACATAGCCATGTTAAAGCATTCCGAAATTACGAACTGTTTATGAATTATAACTCAAATATTGTAGCAGAAAAAAGATGAAGTGGTAGACTATAGAATTTAAGGAAATCTATATAAATGATTACGTGTAAACATCTAAACAAGAAGAATCAGGGTAAAAAACTTAGGATTAGGCTAAAATACAATTTGCTGCAAGATTTACGAGTGTCTAAAGAAGGGAATGGAATAAATTATTAATAAGTTATCAGTCAATCCTCCAATTAATAATAATAATAATAATAATAATAATAATAATAATAATAATAATAATAGAAATAGTAATAATAATAGTATTATTATTATTATTATTATTATTATTATTATTATTATTATTACATTAAAACAGAATTTGCTCTTAAGATATCAAGTAAAGAACTATACTTCGTTCCATAATATCTGACAGGCGACGTAAATATTGCCGGCGGAGAGAGGGAGAAGGATAATTGCTATTCAACCAATGGCACAGGTCACTTTCCAGGCTTATATTGAAGTTGGGCGGAGGTAGATTGCTTTAGATTCCCAATTTCAAGAAAAGCATGGAATGAGACCTGCTATTGAATAGCAATTATCCTTCTCCCTCTTTTTGTCGGCAAAGTTTACGTTGCCTGTCAGACATTATGAACCGCAATATAGGCTACTTTTGAGCCACAGAGAATTAACAGCCAACTCGTACTGTATATTGTTTACAACAAACAGAGTACAGAGTGTAGAGTACAGGAAACAGAAGTCAATTTTTTTGAGTGCTTAGTATCTTATGAATTATAGTGCTCCAGGTAAAATTACTTGTCAGTTTTCTACCTATCAAGTTCCTTGCTTTCCGAAATTACCGGTTAAGTTGATTTATAAGTACTGAATATGAATAAAATCCAATAAATTAGCCTACATTAGTTTAGAAGAAATAGCTGTATACAAAAACAGACGACTTTTCCAAATGTTCACTTAAGTGGAAGTATATGAATCAGAATTTGGAGTATCAAAAATACTGTATCTTTGTTCTTCGTAATGAAAATACAAAAGTGAAGAAGAAAATCAGTGTTTTATAAATTTCAGCTCAGAGTTTGTAGGTCCTAACTCCAAAATTGAGAGCTTATTAGATCCTATAAAATTGTCATATTTTGTTCAGTAGAATATCGATCATGTAATAGATCGACCATTGATCAGATTTTTTGTATTCGACAGATATTGGAGAAAAAATGGGAGTATAAGGAACAATACATCAGTTATTCATAGCTTTCAAAAAGACGTATGACTCGGTTAAGAGAGAAGTTCTATATAATAGTCTTATTGAATTTGGTATTCCTGAGAAACTAGTTCGATTAATTAATATGTGTCTCAGTGAAACGTACAGCAGGTCAGTTTCTGTCTGATGCTTTTCCAATTCACTGCGGACTAAAGCAAGAAGACGCACTACCACTTTTACTTTTTAACTTTGCTCTAGAATATGCCATTAGGAAAGTCCAGGATGACAGACAGGGTTTGGAATTGAGTGGGTTACATCAGCTCCTCGTCTATGCGGATGAAGTATGTTAGGAATTAGGGAAAACACGGGAATTTCACTTGAAGCAAATAAAGAGATAGGTTTGGAAGTAAATCCCGAAAAGACAAAGTATATGATGATGTCTCGTGATCAGAATATTGTACGAAACACGAAATATAAAAATTGGAAATTATCCTTTAAAGAAATGGAAAAATTTAAATATCTTTGAACAACAATAACAAATATAGGCTAAGTGATACTCCGGAGGAAATTAAATACAGAATAAATATGGGACATGCTTGTTATTATTCGGTTGAGAAGCTTCTGTCATCCAGTTTGCTCTCAAGAAATCTGAAAATTAGAATTTATAAAATAGTTAGTTATAGACCCCTTTTACCGGTTGTTGTGTATGGTTGTGAAACTTGGACTCTCACTTTGTGAGAGGAACAAATGTTAAGAGTGTTTGAAAATAAGGTGCTTAGGAAAATATTTGAAGCTAAGAGGGATGAAGTTACAGGAGAATGGAGAAAGTTACACAACGCAGATTTGCACGCATTGTATTCTTCACCTGATATAATTAGAAATATTAAATCCATGGGTAGGGTATGTAGCACGTATAGGTGAATCCAGAAATGCATATAGAGTATTAGTTGGGAGGCCGGAGGGAAAAAAAGTTTAGGGAGACCGAACGTAGATGGGAGGATAATTTTAAAATGGATTTGAGGGAGGTGATATTTGATGGTAGAGACTGGATTACTCTTGTTCAGGATTGGGACCGATGGCGGGCTTACGTGAGGGCGGCAATGAACCTGCGGGTTCCTTAAGAGCCTTAAGTAAGTAAGTAGGTAAGAATATCACTCATAAAATAAGATTGGCTTTTCGATAATAAAAGTTTGAAAATGGATTCTAAGAATCTATGATGATGATGATGATGATGATGATGATGATGATGATGATGATGATGATGATGAACTGTTAAATAAATGATTTGCAACAGGTCATTATTGATTCATTTCCGTCCCATCCGTTTACCCACGACAAACATAGACCGTCTAATTAATTGGCTTGGCTGCTACGTAGGTCCTATTGTTGAACGCACACGCTTCCGGTATAGCTTTAAGTTAACAAATTTGACAATGACGATGTGCCTAGCTTGTGAGCGTGCTTTGTAGCACTATAAACTGCAGTAGTTTGGCATTGCTGTGATTTTATTACACGTGAAAATTCTGTGGTAAATAAAAAAGAGGAGATACGTCTGCGCGGGGTTATAGGATAGGTAGGGCCATAAAAGGAAGACGCCGACTCAACAGAGAGAAAGATTCGGTCCGGCCATTGTTTCCAATGCGGACATGCCTTGTTTTACATCGCGCCATATATATCACAGCTATATCCCAATGTAACTAAACGTACAGAATTCTCAGCTTACGTGAATGTCAGCGGGGATCTGCCATAACAGTGGAACAAAATACTGTATTTTAAAAATCATTCACGCGGCTACAAAATCAAAGAGAATCTTAAATTCCACGTAAATTCGTCCATTGCACAACGTGCAATATACAGAAAGTCTACTACAAAAATGTCCACAACTAAAACGTCCAATCAGATAAGGCCGCTAGTCAAAATAGGTATCCAATATGCAGAAATGTCCATAAGTCAAAATGTTGAATATCGTAATTAATTGGTTTTAATTAATTTTAACTGCATAAATTAATAAATAAGTGCTTTAATAGATGCTTGAATGTAATATTGAATACACAAAATACGCCTGCTATGTGGCAGTTCTGACTAATCAAATCTGCTATGTGGATTAAAATAGTTTAAAAAACTATTGTGTCCACGGAAATAATATTAGATTTATAATTTTTTGTAATATGATGTGTATTAACTTACTTTACATTAAAAAATATACCGAAGAAATACTCTCATTTTTTTTAAATAAAATGTTTTTTTGTCTCTCCTGTAAAATTTGTGAAAAACCACATAGCAGATTTTGATTTGGCAGCGACGATATACAGATTGGAAGTGAAATAGCTTTGCAGATTTTCAGAGCGAATAGCTCATGTTGTATGTAACAAAAAACTGTAATATCATATTGGTGGAAAGTTAATAGATTTTTCAGAAAAAAATGTTTTCGCATATGTTTAACAATCTCTTATTCGGTAACTATTGCGAATAGAATCATGATTTTTGTCCATATGGATAAGAAATCTAATAAAGAATAATTTATCCCTCTGGCGTATTTAAATAGCGTGCATAGTTTTCTTGTAAATTTAATTTTGAAACTCCCTAAATTCAAGCCATTGCACGAAGCGAGCTTGTGACAACGTCTCGGCAGACAGCAACTTACAGTACTTACGGAGACTCACCGAGTTCGTTGATCTCTTACATCTGTGTCACGAGTAGAGTGTATTAGCGACGATATTGCCGGAATACTGAAACTTCAAACTTAATTTTTTTTTATTAACCGTGCATTTAATCACAAAACGTAACACAGGTTTTCTATTCATTTACGTGTACCCTATCGTCCCTTTCAATCTGCAAGGTTCTTTCTCTTCCATCCTGTATAGAAATGTCCACAAGTCAAAATGTCGGATATTGGCTATTGAAATGTCCACAATTCAAATTTTTTTATATATTGTCGAAATACTGTATTTGTATTACGTATTTGAGTGAGCAACGATAATCTATAGCTCTACTTAAACTTTATTTAGTCCATATAAAGTGCTAATTTATATAGTAGATTTTAATTTATTTTTGTCCACGGAACATAAACGATTTATCTTTTTATTTGTCGTTGTTTAGTCAATTGTCCGAGGACAGGTTTTAACCTCATAAATGACACCAATAAGGCATCATTCATGAGGAAACTAGGCCAGGAGATAATGGGGTAGGGTGACTAGTTCTTCTCCCCCTCCATTGCATTCAGTCGCCGATTACTTACATATTCCACTAATCAGACTTCAGATGCATACAAACAAATTGTTCTTCCTCTGACACATATCATCAAGTGAGTTGTACTGCCAGAACCTCAATCAGAGGTGATTTATCTTTTTACTACTAATAAAACTGTAATCTGAATATTTCCGGTAACAAGTGCAGCACAGCGCACGAGTATGGCTAGTATATTATAATATGTCCAGAAATGCCTGGTTTATGAGCTGTAATCCAAAGAGTACATTCAACAACAAATACATAGATTACAATAGGCCTAATTATACAAGGGAGGATCGAGAAATAACGCAAAATAGCTGTTTTGGCAACATTTTTAATAGGTAAGCAAAACGACATAAGTTACAAGTTTTATCTATTTTTCGGCATGGGAACCAAGTCTCTCGAAACATTTCTCCCATCGTGACACCAGATTCAGTACACCTCGTTCATAAAACTCCGTTTTCTGGGCTTATAGCCGCCCCCACAAGACTGACTTCACTTCTTCATATGCGAAGTCTGGACTGTAGGGTGGCTGATTGCCGCCTCAATGCCTTTGACATTGGGTGGTGTTGCAGTGGTCACTGGTCAGCCGGAACATGCTTCGTCAGTAAGATTTACTCGGCCCTCTTCGAAGAACCTGCACCACCTGGAGATG
This sequence comes from Periplaneta americana, assembly GCF_040183065.1. Classification (NCBI taxonomy): domain Eukaryota; kingdom Metazoa; phylum Arthropoda; class Insecta; order Blattodea; family Blattidae; genus Periplaneta; species Periplaneta americana. Next base: position 123,048,512 of record NC_091128.1, read on the forward strand.
TTGCTAGGGTCCAGACAATCAGCACCAAACACTTCCAACATTTCTCTGTGGATTTCATTCGGACTTCCTCGTTTTTCCCACAAAAACGGACTACAATTCGCTGTTCTTCACAACTAGACGACGCTAGCACACGCGCCATCTTTATTCAGTAGTTACCGCTTGTTCCGCGAGGGTGACACCTAATCGAGCCATTGGCATTGCTGTCTGTAGCGCAAGATTCAAACTATCTGCCAACTTTAAACATCCTAACAAAAATAGTATTCCGTAAAAAAGTTGTGCGTTACATTCTGATCCTCCCTCGTAGTTCAACTATTTTAGGACAACGATCCCCTTTACGAACACAGGGTTCACAGAATATGTAGCCTACTTAGATGTCAGTAACTATATAATTTATAACTAATTGTAGCAGGTTCTGAGAAAGAGTTCAAGTCGCAGCTTCGTGTCTGCCGTTAAGGATCATAATGGTTTATTATCTTCTCCATTTGAATTTGCCACTGTACTTGAACTTTTATGTTGGTCTCCAGCCATCTAAAATTAAGTCCATTGTTATTCTGTCACTACCACCTGACCTGTTCGTTGTAGTCATTGTCATATTTTTCATTAAAATTGTATATATAATTCTTTTATCTCCTAACTTCGTCCTTTCCTCTCTACACTAAAGAAGTCATGAGTCATCAATATAGCCTACTGACGAACATTCATAGGCCTGAATGAAAGTTTGTTTTCATTACCTTGATGATATATGACATAGAAACGGCTAGTGAAGTGGTTTATTATTGTTATATATTTTTATTTAACATCAAATTTTTAAACTATAGTTTCGCCTACTTATCATCTATTTTATTTAAAGTTACGTAAACCTAATTAAATATTCTCAGAATAGAAAATGATGTAACGGAGCGAGCAAAACTTTGCTATACTGCCTCGTGAGTATTTTACTGTCGCCTGGGCATTGTTAAACCAAATATTATTATAACTAAAGCAGAAGACAGTGGAGTGTGATGAGTGAAGAATTAAATGTATGGTTCTGCCTTCCTTGTGTTGGTGAATCCAGCGAGTCAAAAATTACCATATAGCTTAATGGTATAGTGAAATTTCATTCATCATGAAAAAATTAAATTTATTGTATGCCAATGTAAGGTAGCCTACTCAAAAATAAATATCAAATAGGAACATTTATTTTTTTAATTAATTTTATAATTGTCGATCCTCAAATTTTTCCCACTAAATCCATAACAATGAATTTTTGGAATAGTAAATCGTAAGAATTATGATTCTAAAATTCCCTATAACAAAATATAACCTGTAAATTTCTTTCTTTATCTGAGATTTCAATTGTAATATAAAGTAGAAAAAGTATTTCTGACCAAGAAAATTATGGTCCAACAACTGCTTAGAATATTAAATCAGATATTGCAGTTTGAGTTAGAAAAAGTATAATATTATTTAATAAATGTTTAATATAATTAACAAAGCATTCACTACCAATTACTAATAATTTATTGTTTTCATGTTAATTTGCCACTACTATGTATACAATTGCAACATAATTGCGGTTCTGTGCGAAATTGGCTGAAGAAATCCTTTTAATTTGTTTCGTTTACTGAATGAATGAATGAATGAATGAATGAATGAATGAATGAATGAATGAATGAATGAATGAATGAATGAATGAATGAATGAATATAGAGTAGCCTACGCTTACAGACTATCAACGTCGGTATTCACTGTTTGAGCCGATGCAGTGACACGTATGTACGTTTTACAGAGAAACAATCCACGGAGCTCTCTCTTCTGTCTCTTGTACTCCGAATCGGTAGTCTTGGGCTTGTTTGATTCGTCATGAGATGCACTTTTCTCCTGCTGTACCATTCTCAACTTTTTCATTCTCTCGATTGAGGCATTTTGAAAGTTCACAAATTTTCACTACTACATTTATTTCGCGTTTAGCCTATTTAGTCTATTTTTTCGCCCTCGATCGATCGACATTTGAAACTTTCGAATCGGTTCAGATATCACGGAGATATTCGCATAAAATTGTCGCAGGAAAGCACTTTTCGAAGCATGTAATTGGCTCTCGACGGTCATAAGTGTTCGACCGGTTACGGGACTCCTTTGTGTACACAATGATATATTTTTTGTCTCTATGTTTATTTGTTTAAAAGCTATAAGCGATTATAATTTAATACTTTTATTATTGAGATCATTACGGAGCTTATCGCCATCGCATTAGACTATCACCAAAATCATCATCTCGGTTTGTATCAATAGTCTCTCTGTAGTTCAAAAAGGAACATTAATTAACAGCTATATCCAGGGATGCCATTTCTGTTCTTGTTTGGCGGGGATTTCTTAGAGAAGACCTTATCAGGTATATCATATGGCGTACTTCCTCCCTATTTCCTTTGAAAAGAATTATTTTCCTTAGGCTACCGTAAACTTCGGTAAAATTGTTCGCTGGGGTATACTTGCCCATAAATAGACTATATTTTAACCATGATATCAGATCCATTAAAAATGTTTTGAATTAGTTATGTTGTATTAATTTCTTAAGTATTATCAAAAATAGAGCTAATTTAGCTACTTTTTTTCCTTTTGCTTTATGATCAAATTTACACCACTTTAAAATAAATTTTCAGTTTCCACTCATGGGGATAGTTTTAACTTCTTACCTTACTTATACTATACGTAATTTCCATACACTTACTGTTAATATGACTTAGATGCGAACAAATGAATATTCATTTCATTTAGTGTTCTGCCCAAGAGGAGGTCTTTCACTGAAAACCCAAACTTCTCCAGTCTTTCCTATTTTCTGCCTTCCTCTTAGTCTCCGCATGTGATCCATATATCTTAATGTCGTCTATCACCTGATATCTTCTTTTGCCCCGAACTCTTCTCCCGTTCACCATTCCTTCTGGTGCATTCTTCAGTAGGCAGTTTCTTCTCAGTCAGTGACCCAACCATTTCCTTTTCCTCTTCCTGATCAGTTTCAGCACCATTCTTTCTTCACCCACTCTTTCCAACACAGCTTCATTTCTTATTCTGTCTGTCAACTTCATACTTTCCATTCTTCTCCATATGCACATTTCAGATGCTTCTGTTCGCTTTTATTCACTTCGCCGTAATGTCCATGTTTCTGCCCCATACAATGCCACACTCTGTACAAAACACAAATGAATATTATCCAATTTTATTTATAAAGAAATTTTAATTTCAATTAATAAATGCACTTTTATTTTACAAACCACTGATGTAGCCAAGGGTAACGTCCCATTTTCTTTTGAGCAATGTCATTAACTAGTTCGCCTTTTCTTTCTTAAGCGTTTATAAAAGTAGAATATTTTAAATTTAACAGTACTGTTCTCACATTTCTTTTCTTTAGCAGTGCTACTCAATTGTTGTTGTTATTGCTGTTGTTGTAGTTGTAGTTAGTGTTTAGTCAACTGACCGAAGACAGGTCTGAACCTCACAAGTGATACCAAGAAGGTATTATGAGACAATTAGGCCAGGAGGTAATAAGGTAGGATGGCCAGTTCATTTCCACCTCCAATGCATACATCGCCGACTAGCTACAATTACACTAATCAGATTTCAGATGAATACAAACAATTGAACGGAGTTATGCAATAATAGGCCAACCAACAATTTGAAAAAAAAAAAAAAGAGAGAGAGATATTTGCACAAATCTGTTGATGGCACTCTAATTTAACTCGGAAAAAATCAAGACTGTCATAGGTCTATCTTAATTTTGCTGCTATTTATAACCAAAAATTCGTTTATTGCATAAAATTCATTTATTTATTTTGCTTTGAAATATTAATTCAACTGTTGGTCTCTTATTAAAAATCTGTTAGTCTTTTTTGGTATCACTTGTGTTATTTTTGAAACAGTATGAATCTTATAATACTTCTTGCATAAAATGTTTTATAAAGAGAAACATATTTATTTCAATGGCCAATATCTCGAAACAGGTTTTTGGCGTTTGGTCTCTTATTGCTTAACTCCGTCCAATTTTGTTCTTACTCTGACATAGCCTACATCGTCAAGTGAGATGTATTGTCTGATTATAGATAACTTATACATATCAGCCAGAACCTCAATCAGAGGATCGCTACGCAATTAGGCCCTATTAGCCTATACAAGGTAGATTAAAAGTCTCTTTCCCCAGTATCCGTTCTTAGGTTTCATACTTATACACATATATACATATACCATAACTTGAAAAAGCTGTGAATTGTGTATTGAGAAACAGGGTCTTTATTTTGAACAACATCTATAAAGGAATGTGTAATCAAATGTAAATTGAATGCAATTAAATATAAGGAAGTGTTTAAGGAAGGAGACTTTTCGCCCACTCTGTAGTTTTTAAATCTTGAAGTCGAGCCGTAAGGCGTATCAAGTTGAGTGTACGCGGAGTGTTGTGTTTCGAAGTGGTTACGCTCTGATCGGCAGGCAGGTAGTAAATCGTCCGCTGGCACAGGAGGTATCAGAGCCACATCCAACTCGGTAGTTGCTCCAATGTGCTGATGACAGATTTAGATTATACCTGTTATATTGATCGTAAAAAATAGCCTTAATAAAAATTTGGGGAGGCGAAGGAGGGATTCACTGCTGTTGTAAAACACCTGATGTTACGACCTTCCCCCGTCTGCTACGGCATTTCTAACTCGAGATCCCGGGAGCGTGAATGCGGAAACTAATACGTTTCGACGCAGTGACATGTTAATAAAAAGCCGTAATTAATTTATTTCATATTTCCTTAATTGAAAAGCAGTGAATTAGTCTCAACATCTAGGCGTAGCATTAATCTTTCATTCAATTCACAAACGTGGGGTCGAATCCCACTTAAAGCATAGGCATTTGTACAGGGACATCATTTTATTTTTACTTCAATTTTTATTGTACCTGAGTTTTTGAATGTACTTCACTCCCACCCCTTCTACTAAGGAAGTTCCAACTCCTCACAGAACCAAGACCGCAGAGAGTAAGCAGTACTGAGTTACTGAGTATAGTACGTTCCAGAAATTTGTTCGCGTTTTCCAGTGACGAAAGAGCTTTCAATATTGAATCATATTTTCGCACAGGTACTGTCCGTTTGCCTACGTCGCATCCTGATTTCCCCCCAGCTGCTTCTGCTCGCCCCTCTGTAATAGCTGGGCTGTCTTAGCTCTTTTCTGAAAACATTAATTTCTCTCAGGAATTGGAAGTTTACGTAATATTATACAGCTGTTTAATTTAACTTAAATAAAAGGGCCTCGTTAAGTAATTAACTGTCACGTGATTTCCTCCTTTTCTACAATCCTGCGGCATAACCACTTGGACGGACAGTAGATAGCATGTCTGAGTAATTTTATATTTTCGGGTCGGGGAGAAGTGAAGATTGAATTTACAGTACGTAGAGTAGGTACAGAATTATTTCAACATGAGTTACTAGTACGAAGGACGAAACTGGCAATTGGAATTAGATGCAATAGTCCATCATTTTCAAATTTGTGTTTAAATATTGATATTATGATTATTTTTCAATTTAACTTCTTTCTCTACATTGTACGCTAATGTGCTGTAGACAGAATTATTTCAACATGAGTTACTAGTACGAAGGACGAAACTGGCAATTGGAATTAGATGCAATAGTCTATAGTGCGATAATATGCACAAAAAAACTGAAGCCTGTATCGAAATGAACGGCCACCATTTTCAAAATTGTGTTTAAATATTCATATTATGATTATTTTTCAATTTAACTTCTTTCTCTATATTGTACGCTAATGTGCTGTAGACAGTACACACTGCATAATGAATACGTTCGCATGGATAGCTCACTTCGTGAGTAAAAACACTTATTCTTAATACAGTACTGTACTTTGATTAAAGAAAAACCTAATGAAAATTATCAAACTCAAAATCGCGATATTTCCTAGTTTACGTAAATGGATGAACTACTTTTCTTCCTTCCTATACCTAGTAGAGTGATTTGTGTTTTACGCCAGTATCATCGAACTCCAGTCTTGGAGGGGGGAGCAAGCGGTGTTTCCGGTTCTCTAAAGGTAGAGACAGGTTAATATTAAAAATGTTATTAAAAATAAAATGATGTCCCTGTATATTATATCAATGTTCTAAACAGTACAGTCCAAACCAGCGAAAAATCGGTTTTTTATCAAAGGAACAGATTATGTTCGTCTTATATTAAGGCTATGAGTCAGTGAAAATAACGAAGAAACCATTAAAAAAAATGGAAATTTTGTTTTTTTAACTTAAAAAAATTTCAGTTTTCTAAATCTGTGCTTATTTTGGCCCTATGACAATTTAAAGCCCTCAGGACGAAATTAGAGGGACTAGCGCGTGCGTGAAACTGCAGCCCTTTAAACTGACATTCTGACAGACTTTGTTCTTCATTCTAACTAATTTTACTTTTCATTCAGTCTATATTTCGCGCTATTAGTAGCAGAAAAATGTATGTGGTAGACCTGTATAGGAATGAAGGATATCGATAGTATATATCATATTCGGTACATGCTGGACTTTAATACTTGCTTTCTCGATTTTCCAACTTTCAACATTTTGTAATATTCAAAATGCTCTAATAAAGCAGTTTTTCTCCAATGTTATTGAAATTTTGCACAGGCGTCCACAAAAGCATGTGAAGTAAACTGACGAATGTGTTTTCTTCTGCTATTGAAAGTATTCAAATCAAGGACAGAAGCAAAACTACATCCTACAGAGATGAATTTATGCCGGAGATCTGAAAGAGTATCTAGGAAGAACAAAATTAGAAATATGCTATAAGGGAGAAAATAAAAGTGCAGGGATCAGTTCTAGAATCTATCGGAACAAACCAATTAAATTAGCCTACTTTAGTCATATGAAGAGGAAGACAGAAGACAGATGTAGGAATGGATTCCAACGGAAAAAAAGGAAGAAGACGTGGACACAAGGAATAATTAGAACAATGAGAGAAAGGGATTGGAAGATGGGGCGTGAGATAATAGAGAAGACTGGAGGAATGCTGTAGAATCATGAAAGTGGGTATAGGAAGATGTCTTAGGACATTGTAAAACCTTTGAAATATAAAAAATATATGTTTAGCATTTTGATGTCAATTAAGAAAACGATTTTACATTCTATAAAGTTAGTTTCTGGGTCCAATAATTTCACTTGTATAAAACATTGAAAATTCATTCATTGAAGGCAAAATGTGAAATCTTAATAAGCTAAGGAGGTTTTTTCGATTTTGCAACTTTCAACATTTTGTAGCATTCAAAATGCTCTAATAAAGCAGTTTTTCTCCAATGTTATTGAAATTTTACACGGAAGTCCACAAAAGCATGTGAAGTAAACTGACACATGTTTTCTTCTGTTATTGAAAGTATTCAAATCAAGGACAGAAGCAAAACTATATCCTACAAAGATGAATTTATGCCGGAGATCTGAAAGAGTATCTAGGAAGAACAGAATTAGAAATAATGCTATAAGGGAGACAATGAAAGTGCAAGGATCGGTTCTAGAATCTATCGGAACAAACCAATTAAAGTACTTTAGTCATATGAAGAGGATGACAGAAGACAGATTGCAGAAGAAGGTGTAGGAATGGATTCCAACGGAAAGAAAGGAAGAAGACATGGACACAAGGAATAATTAGAACAATGAGAGAAAGGGATTGGAAGATGGGGCGTGAGATAATAGAGAAGACTGGAGAAATGCTGTAGAATCATGAAAGTGGATATAGGAAGATGTCTTAGGACATTGTAAACCTTTGAAATATAAAAAATATATATATTTAGCATTTTGATGTCAATTAAGAAAACGATTTTACATTCTATAAAGTTAGTTTCTAGGTCAAATAATTTCACTTGCATAAAACATTGAAAATCCATTCATTCAAAGCAAAATGTGAAACCTTAATAAGCTAAGAAGGTCTGTTCACATCACATGAATAAACTTGCTTGAAGGTAAAATCAATAGAGTTGATCAGACGCAAGACTGTGGCGTGTTATTTCCTCCTGTAGCTATTAGCTGAATCAACAAAGAAGTCGTTAATTTAGACATCTTATAAATTACTCAAAGAATTTTAATGCTTCCAGAAGGATTTCTCATTGATTCTTTATGAAGGAAGCACAACAGAATATCGGCAGGTGTTTATTTGCTCAGATGTGTAATGACTGGTTTCCTTTTTTGGGTTACAGGGGCACCAGATAAGGAAGGATGGATCGACATTTCCTTGAGGTAAGTCTGATCGTTATTTTAATTATCAACATTTTAAGTCTTTGTAAATTCCATGTTATGCTCAAATAGTCTACAACATTTTAGATACAAAAGAAGTTTCGTTCAACGTTTGGAAATCTCGAGTGATAATCAAGACAGGCCAAAGGACTAACGAAATTAAATTAATTAATTAATTTACAATTTTACTTAGATGTTTGTAATATGCAGATGAATGCCGATACCATCTTTGTGCAGAACACTGTTAGTAAACTTACAGCCGTTTCAATTCTGGATAATAAAACAGATTTTGCGATTTCCGAGCGTAAAATTTGTTGCTTGAGAAATACCTATTATCAGCAATGAAGTTAGACCTAAAAGATAACAATTGAAGCATATTCTACAATACCTGAATGTCTCATTGAGACACTGGATGCAATAACGGCTTAACTCTACTTAAGTCGTTATTTCAGCAATGGCATTTTCATAATCTTCCATGTCTTCTCTATCGACTGTAAAATTTACATTTCATTTCGTTTACTCTAAATGGCAGGAGAATTCATTATGTGAAGTGCTGTGCTAAGTCGAAAGGTTCAAAATTCTCAATACAAACATATGTTACACTCACGTTTTATGCATCAGGGTCTTTGGTAGTGTAATGTAGGCATACTTACAATATCTTTTTCCGACCATTCAGTTTTTCTGTAGGAAGAACTTAATCTAAAATAGCCCACTCGTCCTGGCTTAAAATTGTCAAAGAAAAATTATATTATTTCATTATTGTAATTCTTAAAACCAGAAAATGCGCTTATTCCGTCGGATCCCGGCCACTTAGTCACTCATAACGAGTGCATCTCTGCACATGTCTGTACATTGTGCCACTGTCATACAGTACATCTATGACGCAGTGCATAAGGATAGGCCACTAGAGGGAACCCAAGAGGTGGAACTTAAACTGAGAGGATTCGATCCGACATCGGGATGGAAATCCGGTGTGGCTTAATGGATAGAGCGTTAGCACATAGAGATGATAACCTGGTTCAAATCCCGGTGCCGGAGAGAATTTTTCTCTGTTCCACTCTTCCATCATCATATGATGACGCAGAAATTCTGCACTGAAATATTTTATGTACTTCGGTACATCGTAATAAAAGTTATTTTGTTTGTACAGTATATTTCCATAAAAATGTAAGGGCTTATCAGCTGAAGTTCTTATTATGTATTAATTTGATAAGCTGAAGCTTAATGTAGGCTACAAGTATTTTTTATTATTCATTAATAAACTTTGTGTATGTTACTGAAATAACACTTTTCTACTGGTTTTAATACTTAGGTACTCTAATTTAAAAAGTCTCAGAGTTTCTATGCAATAATGACTTAAATTTTATATAATTTATTTTAAAATATTTAAATTATAACTGATATTGGATTTGAATAATTTACACAGTATAAAATATTATACAAAACAAATTATGCGATTATATGTACTAATAAAATGTCTACGTTATTCTAAACCTTTGACATTGTTTTTCTCAAAACAAGGGTTTTCAACTTAAGCTGTTATTGCACCCAGCTCATCAACTGCAACATAAAGATCCAGTTTGAGCTTAAGTATTCTAATTTTATTTGATCTGCATCATAATGTAGTTACAAACATACGAGAGACATTAAAAATGAGCTTATTTTACAATCACTTGACATACAGTATAACTCTTGATACTACCAATGTGCCAATAGTTACGAACATTGGAATATTAATTTGAGATATTCTGCAATTATTTTAACAATATATGTATGATATCATTATAGTTACGATACGTTGGGGTAAGTATTTCAGCATTTCCTTCTAAGGATATTAATGATGTCAATAGGCCTACGTATAGTTGCGGATAACGAGATAAACATTTGAACACGTTCTGTAATTATTTGAAGCAGGGAGAGTTGGGTAGTATCGGACATCGGGTAATATCGGACAGTGAGTTTCTTTCATCTACCACTAGATAATAGTACCTGAATGACATGGTTACGTTTCTGTGGTATCGCATACAGAAACGTAAACATGTTATTCAGGTATTATCATCTGGTGGTAGATGAAAGAAACCCACTGTCCAATATTACCCGATGTCCGATACTACCCATCTCTCCCCTATAACATGTCTTAACGATTCCAATGACAGTACTAATGTAAGACACAATTTCAGAATAGTTTAATTTAATTCTTTATTTACTTCAGTACAGTTACGAACTCATAGATATAAAATTTATAATATTACACATAAATCTTATAAATGAACTCAAAATAATTTATATCTACTTATATTGTAGGCTATTTATTTACATTCCTTAGTATTCGTACATCGCTTCACAGCTAGAATATGGAACATGTAAAAAAATCTTAGTAATAATACAGTAACAAAGTCTTAATTATAGTTACAGCCTAGTTGAAATATAAGGGCCGTATTCATAGACACGTTTAGGGCGGGCTTTCGGTGGATTATCAGCGTTTTTCATATTCATAAACCAGTGTTAGCGATAGGATATGATTTGAATTCTGTACTAGTAACCAGTGGATAGCCGGGGCTAGCTTAGTACGCTCGTAGCGCGTGCTGCGAAATGTCTATGAATACCACCCTAAGAGTTTTACAATATACTAGTACAACACAGGGAGTTATTGCCGATACTTAATACAAGACAGAAATATTCGTGCAGCGTTGTTGAATGTCAAAATCCACCTACAGAATAAAAGACGTGAGAAATTAGGTATTTATTTAATTTGGTCCTAAATAATCTTATGTTTAAAGTTTGATTTTTTATATCCATAGGGAGGCTATTAAAAATTTTCACTGCCATATAACGCACTCCTTTCTTACAGCCCGATAAACTTGCCGATGGAGTATGAAAGTGGTACAAGTCATGGGCATTATTTATAGTTTTTTGAAAACGATTCCCTAGATTTGGCACGTACTATTATTCTAATTACTCTTTTTTGTAGTAGGAATATACTGTTACTATCTGTAGAATTTCCCCAGAATATTATTCCAAAACTCATTGCCGAGTGGAAGTATGCAAAGTAGCCTGTACTGTTTTCAAGGTATCGATGTTTACTTTCCCTTGGATAGATCTAATAGCAAAACATGCAGAATTTAGTTTTGAGGTAATTTCTTTAATATGATTTTTTCCAATTTAACACATTATCGATTTGTAAGCCAAGAAATTTGATTGTTATTGTTTATATTATGGACCTAAGCCTATTGTTAATAATAGGGCTTGAAATTTGCGAGATAGAATTTTTGCACTATTTAAATTGCATAAAGTTATGTTAGTTTTGTTACAATTTAATATTAATTTATTGGCTGAGAATCAATCACATATTTTGAGGAGAATTGCCTCTGTTGTTGATTGGAATGTGTTGGAGTTATTAGTTCTAATTGCTATACTTGTGTCATCTGTAAACAATGTGGGATGACCTAGCCTACATCTTTTTTTTAGGGGAGGAAAGATCATTTATGAAGACTAGAAAAAATAGCGGACCTAAAATTGATCCTAGAGGAATTCTATTATTAATAATTCCCCATGTCGAGGCAGATTTCATAGTTTTATTGATTTCGACTTTCTGTTTCCTGTCTATGAGATATGAGTGAAACCACTGGTGTACAACGTCTTTAATTCCATAATAATATAATTTGTGTAGTAGTATTTTATGATTTATACAGTCAAATTGCTTCGGAAAAATCACAGAAAATCCCTCCAAATTCTTAATTATGTAAACATAGTTCCGGACATTGTGACAATTTCGTGATAAATCTATCTGTAACTGTTTCACTCATATTTCTTTACATTTACAAAAGTTACCAAAAATTATTTAGAAATGTATGTAAGTCAAGCCGTTTGGTGATCATCATTTGTTTTCTTCCGTTTTGAGTTCTCATTTTGTGAATAATGGGAGGCTTAACGAACGAAGACAAGATTTTTCGTTAAACATTTGCACCAATATGATAATTTATCTGCCCGTCAAATTGTAAGGAACTACGCTCAGCGAGAATGGTCTGTTTCAAGTGTACAACGATTGATTAGCAAGGTACGGACATGATATCCCTCCTAAGAGATTATTGCATTTCTCAGTTTCTCTGATGGTTTCCGCTGGAGTTTCAAACGAGATCTTAATCCTATGTACTATTTTGTATGGAGTCAACTACAAAAAGCAATTTATTACAAAACAAGAATTCGTAATATTGAACATTTAAGACAACTCCTCCTTGAATGTTGGGACCGGCTTGATCAAAGACAGATATCTAGTGCTATTGGACAATGGAGAAGACGCCTACAAATGGTTGTGCTGGCAAATGGCGGTCACATAGAGCATCATTTTTAATTTTGGTTATTTGAAAGATCATTAATTATTATTAATTTTACCAACATTTAGTTTCTGCATTTTGAAGTAATAAATTGTCTTCAAAAACCACATTTTTCGCATCATTGTGTATTGACCTCCATAAGATTTTAATTGAGCCTCAAAAAACATAATAGAAATCCTGCTCATCTTTAAAGACTACTCTTTCCAACAGTATATTCATTATAAATTAATGTTATGTATTTCCGAAAATAGAGTATTTATAATTTTGTGCTTTCTTTGGGCCACTGTGTGTATGTGAAAGCTGTAATAAGACCGCTATTAACATAAGTTACATATAAAGCAGAAACAAATCTTGATACCACCAATTACAACCGAAAACTAGAGACAGCAGTAACGAATGTCCTGAAGAAGGTACTTGAGAAGCTGTGATAAACGTTCACTTACTGTAGGAATATAATTGGTATGATTGTAATTGGTATGATTATTATTGGAATGATTGTAATTGATATGATTATAATTAGTATGATTATAATTGGTATGATTGTAATCAATGTTTAGAGTGACATTATTAATACTGTAAATTTAAAATGTATTCCATCCCCATAACTTGTGCAAACTTGACTTAGAGATTATAGTTTTAGTTATGTACGAGTATGTACTGGGGTTAATGACTAAAAGATTATCTGTCCAAAGTCTAACGACGGGTCATCGCACTGGCAACTGTGTGGATACGCCATCGAATAGACGCGAATCACGCTGACTTCAAAGGAGACAGCGCGGCGACCGCTGGAGGATCACTCATCATTATTATAATTTAATTCTGCAATTAGCAGAAGTGTTGGGGAGGGTGACGAGTGGCCCAAGTGGCAACGATTAATCATCACCATCACCACCATCATCATCATCATCATCATCATCATCATCATTTCATCACTTGTACTACGCCTTGTATTTCAAGATTGATTAATAAACTTAAGTATTGGAAGTCCTTTGTTGTTTAAAGGATTTAGGTCTTTTATTATAACCACCTTCAACACACTCCAATAGAAGTTATTCCAACAAACTTCATCACAAAGCTGTGGATTAGGATCCATATGTGTCGAAGATGTCAAAAAATAGAGTAGTTATTTTAGTATTTAGTATTTATTTACTTAATCTGGTAGAGATAAGGCCATCAGGCGGGATATTACAACTATAATATGAAGAATAAAATTACAATTAATATTAAATTTACAATTACAATTACAATAAAAGTTAAAGTACGACAAGATTGCCTGATTAATGAAAGCTAGACAATTTATCATAGAAGTTAAGAACAAAGAAAATTTTTGTATTTACTGAATTACAAATTAAACCTACAATAACAAAATTCTATAGTGATGAAATTACCATACATTGAGATATTTTGTGATAGGTTAAGAGAACTATTTACAAGAAACCATGTCTGAACGAGTCTCAATTACTGACCAAGTGCCTAGTAAGTTTGAGTTTGAATTCAATTTTATTTCGACAGTCCCTGATGCTAGCAGGTAACGAATTTCAGAGTCTTGGTAGGGCTATTGTGAAAGAGGACGAGTATGAGAAGGTGCGATGGGATGGTATTGTTAATATTGTTTCATGGCGAGAGCGTGTAGTTATAGGCTGTAAGTACAGAAAAGAGAAGCCCGGGGACATAAGTTAATACATTTACTGGAGTGATGACTTTCTTACTAAGAAGAAGAAGAAGGAGATGATGATGACGATGATGTTGTTCTACTGGTGGCATGGACTGAAGTTTTCATCTTATTTTCCGAAGACGAGTAAGACAATTTAGTGATCAAGGGATGACGTTACAAGGTCAGTCGCCTTTCACGGCAATCACTTGATTGCTGGAGTGTGACGTCACGTCCGCGTCACGATCCCAAAGATGAAATCGAGCGTTGCGTAACCAACAGGCATCACAAACAATGTTGGGGATCTCGTACCGAACTCCAATACCAAATTAAACGCTTTGTAACACAAACAACAACTGAGCCAATGTAGTTACTGGAATTAAAATTAAACTAATCGGCACCAACTATATGTACACACTTCATTATCAACAACACAATGACACTACTTCTACAAGCATTGTTCAACCGATTCTTGGTAGCCTACTGATGCCTTATACCTGCCAGAGCAGCAGGCGGACAGAGGTTGTCGGCCCTCGCCCATTTCATACATCTGTACATTATACACCCATGTAGGTATTTAATAATTTGTTTCCTCTGATTCTTTATGTCGCTTGGAATAATTGTTTGTCTTCTGCTTTTTCTCATTTCCAATTCGAGGTTTTGTATAGGCCTATACCAGTTTCATTGGTCGAGTTTTCTTTCACGTCTCCCTGCGTCCTTCTTCTCTTTTGTTTTACAATTAGACTCTAAATATTTGCATCGGCATATTGTCAATGTCAATTTTCACTTATTTCTGTCAGTAACAGTAGACATAGCCCTATTATGATCTACAGTAGAGCGTCTCGTTTAGGCACAGTGAAAACGTAAACAAAGTGCAGGTAACGTGTGGAGGGAGGACGAGTCGTACGATAAACACGAGGGATGCACAAGGTTTTAGTTACAACATTTATGGCGGTGCAATAATTGAAATTAGCCTATATTTTCCAAAAACACACAAAACAAAAGAACGCAAATCGCATAACGTTATCATATACATATTTTAACAAACAAGCAATTGTAACATTGAAATATTTCAATATAACAAATCAAATTTACGACTTATATGATGTTGCTTTCAAGCAGAATTTTTTACGGCCACGAATTTTATTCTCTGTATGACCAACATAACAGGTAGTGTACCTGAATAAATTGAACTTTGAGAAGAGATAATTATGTTTAGGATAGTGTTGTCACTTCAGACCAATATACTGTAGTTTTATTAATTCGGCCACAGAAGACAGTGATATTATGTTAGTCATACAGAGAATGAAATTCATGACTAGGGAGCGGATTTTTATGTGCTAAAAAATTTAAATATATTTATTTTTTATGTGCTAAAAAGTACAAACATATTTTCTAAAAATAAAAAAAATATATATATATTTTTTTTAAATATGACAAAAATACTTTGCTTAGCTTGAAAAAAAATGTTACTAGGTACTCACCAATCAGACTTGAGTATCAGTTGCTAGTAGTTGTCCGAAAATTGCAATGAACAACAAAGATCATTTCCAAATTCTCCATCACAAATGTATGCCCATTATCTCTGAACGACTTATACTGTGAAAACGATCTTTCCACATCACAGGACGTCAGACGTGCATATTATTAAAGAGAGGAATGTCACAAACACCTACACCATCAATTTCACCTACAGGCACACCCTCCAATACTTGAGCAACTTTACACATTTTTTTATATCCACTGTTTTGCCGTGAATGCACACCTGAAGCAGCGGCAATGTGCTTGTTTCCAGACAAATGTTGGGTTATCTGAGAGCTCTGATCTGCACTTACTGATTTACCTCATGGTTGGCAAAATAACACTTTTCCGTCGGTAGTAAAAATGTTTTTAAATTCATCTATATATTGCTGTAGACGCGATCTTAAACTCGATTTGATTTTAGGCATCTTAAGAGACTAATATACACATGTCTTAACTAAAAAAAGTGTTTCTAGCTACTGACTGACAATGTCGGAGAAAAGCTTCAGCGACGCCACCACGTCTACACTACGCAGTTTATGCTTATGGTCCGATAACGGGGAATCACAACAAGATGTATTTCCTCACTTCATAGGCATGAACGAAAGGCGAGAGATTTATTTAAATTGAATAATGTTTATACCCGAGCTCTTATCCGTTGTGTTTCACAAACAAAGCGCGGAATGAAATCATCTTCAGCAACAATAAACATTCCTAATTATGTGTTGCAAAAATCTCTCCTTCTTGTCCATGTTAATTTATTCCCATATAATAACACTGATATGCTACTTAGCAGTTTTCAGAACTTGAGGCGATACTATTACAAAAATGGATCACGGATACATCACACAGCCCATAGAAACACGAAGCAACGAAGAATTCTTAAAAAGATAACGTATTTCTGAATGATATAATTGATTTAGTTTTAAAATATTTCAAAGTTCTTGTAAAAAAATTATTTAAGTAAAAAAACTCCAAGATTTATGTGTTTATAATAGATTTCCTGAAAATATGTATTTACATAATTTTTTTTGTGAAAATTTGTGTTTTTATGTGAAATAAAATTCGGGTTTTAAACTTGAAACTTGACATTCGGAATTTTTAACTTTGTTAATTGTGTTTTATCACATGCAAGAAAAATATTTAATTACATAGGAGTCCGCTCCTTATTCATGACCGTAAAAAATGCTGCTTGAAAGCAACATCATATAAGTAACAAAATTTGATTTGTTATATTGAATTATTTCAATGTTACAAATGCTTGTTTGTTAAAATGTGTATATGATAACTGTATGCAGTTTGTGTTCTTTTGTTTTGTGTATTTTCGGAAAATATAATTTTAATTAATGCTCCGCCATAAATGTTGTAACTAAAATCTTGTGCATCCCTCATGTTTATCGTACGGCTCGTACTCCCCCTAAACGTTACCTGCACTTTGTTTACGTTTTCACTGTGCCTAGACCAGACGCTCTACTGTAATATCTTCGTTTCTTATATACACCTCTAGTCCTGTAAGTGCAGATCCATACATATCTTTAAAATCTCATTTCGGATGAATGAATTTTGCTTAAATTATTCAACTCAATTTTGCTCAAATGCTTTTGTGTAATTAACCAACTTTCACATTTAGACAACAACACTGGAATTGTCGTTCCTAGAAAAAAATCTAATTTCAATCTTGTTAATGCTTTTCTCCTTAAAATGTTTTTAATAATTATGTTGTTTCATATAACGCTTGAAATTTGCTAAGCTTGAAATAAATGTGTTTAAATATAAATTATGGTTTAATTAACGACGCTCGCAACTGCCGAGGTTATATCAGCGTCGCCGGTGTGCCGGAATTTTGTCTCGCAGGAGTTCTTTTACATGTCAGTAAATCTACTGACATGAACCTGTCGCATTTAAGCACACTTAAATGCCATCAATCTGGGCTGGGATCGAACCCGCAACCTCGAGCAGAGAAAGTCAGCGCTATACCGACTGCGCTACCCAGGCCGACTGTGTTTATCAGTAGTAATCTCACTAGAGGTTTCGATTTATCTAGAGAAAATCAAAACTCGAGTGGAATATGATTAACTATTACACGATTAGGAGGAAGTATATAAAGATTAGAAGAAATAAAGTACTCTAATACAATAAAATATTAATTGACTTATTAAAATTGTATTTCACCAATGTTAGCTTCACCAAAACGTTTGAACAGAGTCGCCATTTTCAGTTGACTATTTATGTGGTAAACAAATGACGATCGCAAAGCATGTTTTATAGTACCGTAAAGAATTTGCAGTTTGAAATGTTGGCAAACAAAGAAATAAATGCTATGGAAGTGATCAAAACAAACAAATGCTAGGGACGTGATAAAATTGTAACGATAAACTGCCATGATTGGCTGAAATACGTCCTTTCATGCCGTTTTATTGGTCAAACGTAGTATGATGTAGTAAAAGTATAATAGTCAAAATAATATATAATATTACGTCCTAAATATTGCAAATCACTAATCGCCCCTGTATCAGGAATCCGCCCCTGAGCACGAGTTCTACTCTTTCAGGGGCGAGTTTATACCATATTTTATGTTACAATTATTAGCAAAATAAATAAATAAATAAATTTTATTTGATTATTTTACGACGCTGTATCAACATCTGGGTTATTTAGAGTCTGAATGAAATGAAGGTGATAATGCCGGTGAAATGAGTCCGGGGTCCAGCACCGTAAGTTACCCACCATTTGCTCGTATTGGGTTGAGGGAAAACCCCGGAAAAAACCTCAACCAGGTAACTTGCCCCGAACGGGATTCGAACCCGGGCATCTGGTTTCGCGGCCAGACGTGCTGACCGTTACTCCACAGGTGTGGACTAGATAGATAGATAGATAGATAGATAGATAGATAGATAGATAGATAGATAGATAGATAGATAGATAGATAGATAGATAGATAGATAGATAGATAGATAGATAGATAGATAGATAGATAGATAGATAGGTAGGTAGGTAGGTAGGTAGGTAGGTAGGTAGATAGGTAGATAGACAGACAGATAGACAGACAGATAGATAATTTTAATATTTATTTATTTAATTAATTATTTATTTATTTATTTATTTATTTATTTATTTATTTATTTATTTATTTATTTATCCATTCGTTAACATTTTAGTACTTACAGCCATTTTTTTAATTGCAGATTTTTGATATAGTGATAGAGATTATTTGTCACAGTTTGAACTATTATGACATTTACGACTATAGGCCTACATTACAAAATATGTCCTTTATAGAAAGGATGGTTATTTTCGTAGGGAGTGGATTTGTAAGTTATCCATTGTCTTATGTTTGTATAGTGGTGATTCATGGGGCCTCCGTTATCAAACCAGTGACTTATAAGATCTTGTTAATAACGTTATAAGAATAAGAATAAGAACAGCTTATGGAATCTGATAAGGACAAAGGCCTCCTCTATATACTCCGTAGTTACAAGGCTAGAGCGAATACTCTTAATTTTGGAGAGCCAATCTGATTTAGATTTTTGCAAAATAAAATATCCATACAATACAATGAAACTTGAAACAGATATTTACAAATCAACAGATAAGCTATATTTTGAATGATGGTGAGATATTTTAGCCTCTACAGTTTCAGGGTATGAATAAATAGATTAGTGAATATAACTTTCAAACCTATAAGAATACAAATATGTAGTGATATTTTAAAGTTTTTTTCACCGAATTATACTGTAGGCACATAAAAATGTAACGTGTCGGAGCAACATATCGGCTATATAATCAGATAAATTAGGAAAACCAGGATCTGTCTGTTTGTTCCGCTACCAAGAGTTCGGTCCTAGAGAATTGCTTGTAACTAATAAAACAAATATTCTCTAGATTCCACTTTCCTTGCATTACTCAATTTTGGGTCCCATGTATAATAAAATTATGAAACGCTGCATGCCTCTACATCTGTGACACGGTGCAATATTCCAAAATATTTCAAGATGTTGAATGCCGTGAAAAATCTCATATTATAGTAATTCAATTAAAAATTTACGAAAATATGAACCGAAGTGACTTCAGACATCTGCAACGAAAAACCCTGTCATTAAAATTGCGCTAGAGAGACAGTTCAGAATAATTAATTATGTATTCAGTTTAGAAAACTGTAACTTTTTCTTTTTCTAATACATTTACCCACCTTCTACAAGTATATACTGTCCAAATTTCACGACAGGATCCCTGCGGGGGGAGTATGGTCCTTGCGGTGTGACACGAGAGAGTAAGCTAGTAACTCAGCGTTCTTGAAGGAGCAGGTGGATGAGAGTGGTGTCATTGGTCGGCTGGGAAAAACAAGGCTCAGTCAATGGCCGGCGGTTCCATGTCGAGGATAGGTTATAAGAGTGGGGGAAAAACTCGCATTCCTTGCTCGGATCGTTTCGTGAAATGCGGACAGTACGTATGTTTCTCTCATTGCTTTACAGCCCTACAAGCTTTTAATTCGTACATGGAAGAAATCTTGCCCTGATGTTACGGTGTCTTTTGTTTACACTGATC
This sequence comes from Periplaneta americana, assembly GCF_040183065.1. Lineage (NCBI taxonomy): Eukaryota > Metazoa > Arthropoda > Insecta > Blattodea > Blattidae > Periplaneta > Periplaneta americana. Next base: position 123,068,786 of record NC_091128.1, read on the forward strand.
ATTATAATGAATATTAATATTTATCTGATAGCGCCTTTCATGAAACAAACCATGTGATAACTGGGACAATTTGTCCAACGAATTCGATGGTGATATGCACACAGTTAGGACCGGCGTATTCCGAAGAATAAAGGTAACATCCCAATTGTTTGCATTACATACGTCTTTCTCATGACTATGATCTTCTGAATCAGCGGTCATCAGCACAGTGCACCCTCAGGCTAGCGTCTCTTACCCGCGGATAAGACATAGCACTAGCGTGTATCCGTGGCTGCTGGCGGGTATGCTTCCTCCCTCTCCCTTCTGTACGACGGTGCATATTCAAATACTCTTCTTACCCGTTACTCATACCAGCGAGTGCTAACGACGTTCTAAATCAGGGATGCAGAACTGGCGAGAGAGGGGTGGAAAGCGTGGAGAAAGCGTTGGTTCCCCGTCCACAGTCCACCGGCGTTGAATGGCGTATCTGTGGCCCGTACGCAATCACATAAGACAGACACTGAATACAAATCCCCTCCCCTACAAAGTCAATGGCGTGGGGATGGAAGGAAGGGGTGAGTGACGTATCAGATGAGTGACGCAACGCCACAATCGTCGCCCAGTTCTCCAAGCCTGTTCTAAATAGTCAGATCAAAAATTATCCCATTCTTATTCCAAAACATTACTTTGACTCCTGATCGTTGAGAATTTAATATTATTATTGGCAAGTTTTATGGATGGTTAGGGTCTATGTATAATAGAATACTTCCACACTAAATTGAAATGTTAATGCCTTTATAATTAGCCTATTATTCTATATTTTGGAATTCTTTTATTAGTATTCCTTTCAAGCGTTGCTGTTGAAACTTCGACTGATCTTCGTGGGCGTTCATCTTACAACTTCCGTTCTATACAGAGTGGAAGTGAAATAATCGTGCAGATTGAAAGGACGATAGGTTACATTTAAATGAATAGAAAACCTACATTACGTTTCGTGATTAAATGCACGGTTAATTAGAAAATTAAGTTGGATGTTTCAGCAGTCTGACAACATCGCCGCTAACATAGTCTTATTTCTTCTCGTATTACACCTGTAAGAGGTAAACGAACTGGATCTGGTTCTCTACGCGAACCTCTCTCTCTCTCGCTACGACGACGTTGCAATCTGCTCACATATTTCAGTGGCTTGAAATTAATGGTTTTAAAATTAAATTTAATCGAAAACCGTCCATTCTATTGAAATATGACAGAGGGATAAATTATTCTTTATTAGATTTTTTATCGATATGGATAAAAATCACGATCTTATTCGCAATAGTTACCAAATAAGAGGGTGTTAAACATTTGGGAAAAATATATTTTTTTTTTCTGAGAAAACTATTGAATTTCCACGAATATGGTATTACAGTTTTGTTACATACAACATGAGCTATTCACTGTGAAAATCTGCAGGGTTATTTTACTCCCACTCTGTATAAATAGGCCTAGGCCTATACTCTTTAGAGTATTTCGACTTGGTATTGTACAAGATTCCCTTGCCCTTCCAAAAATGTGTTTATAACCATAAATTGCACTTCGAGTGCATGGAGTTTGTGAATTTGTACCCTGTTCTCTGGTGTATATAACTGACAATCTAGCCGTCCCAGCCAAGTTCAGAACGGACAGCTGAGCCACAAATGTTCCACTAACGTCCTAAGGTATTGTTTGGGAACCACTTGAGTTAACATCGATTACTTCAATAGTGGGCCTTAGCACTTAGAAAATCAAGACGCGGAAACAAACTGTCTCCACGTATTGATGTGATTTTCATCGGATTCAGTGATTTTTTTGCGATCCATCTCTTTTCCTCAGCTCTGATGGAGTTTAACAAAGCACAGTCTCGTATGGACCATTAGTACTTTTATCCCGATCGGTCCGGCCTGGTGTTGACAAGTCGCTGGGACCTCAAGTCAAGCTTGACCGATGTCTATTTTAACGAGCGTCATGTAACTAGACCCATCAGACGGCCCGATGCGCTCATCTCCACCTGAGCGCCCGAGCGTGATCACAACACAAACTCTCAAATTAAGTTACACGCCAGTAATCAAACTCGTGGCTTTGATTCCAGCACAGGCAGACGCCAGGGTTTCTATCATTACCGGTGGAGAAACTAGAGTTCCCTATTATTATATTATTATTTCTATCATTAATATAATTATTATCATCATCTATTATTCTCCCTTTATGGGAGGACACGGACTAGGACTGTCCTCGCAAGCAGGCCGCTCGACTGGGCCCATTGTATTACACGGGATAGAATGATGTGCATGTCCTAAGGCCTCCGCACACAGATACCGCTAAGCGCGGGAGTTGGTAAACAGCGCCACTTTCACCTTTTTTCCAACCGAGATGGTGTACACTGCGTCACCGACATATGTAAAGTGCGCCACTTAGTTAGTGTAAATAATGTCACCGACATATGTAAGTGCGCCAATTAGTTGGTGTAAATAATGTCACCGACATATGTAAAGTGCGCCAATTAGTTGGTGTCAGAGGTCTGCATCGGACGTTTTCGCTCGAGCGCCAAGTAGTTCATAGCATAATCCGATTGGTAGCGCACATGCATGATGGGTAAAATTGTCACGAGCGATAAATCCTCGAACGGTATAAGCCGAGCGTTAGACATTCGTTCTTGTTACTGTGATGAACTGTGTAGTAACATCACAGATGTTTATCATTTCAAAACTTTGCAGTGTTTAACTGACCTCTCCATAGTACTACTACAAAACTTGCTTTAATATGTAATATAAATGTTGTAGGTAAATGTCCCCCCCCCCACAGGAGTGATTTTGTTTTTGCCATATCTGATAGATGTTATTGGATGTAAATGTAATTATTATAAACGGAGAATACAATCACGAGAATGCAAGAAATGTATCAAGTTTTCTAGTAATAATAATAATAATAATAATAATAATAATAATAATAATAACAATAATAATAATAATAATAATAATCTCTAATAATTAGTGTATCAATCTTTGCGTCTGTAACAGCTGTGCAGCATGATTATAAGTTTTATTATATTTTCTGTGACGTTACCTCTGTACTAATATTGTTATTAATCTACTGCTATATGAATAATATTTTGTAAAACGTTTCTACATTGTTGCAGTAGCCTATATAGGCGGAACACTATGTATGGACCTATCATATTATATATGTGGTAAATCAAATATTGAATAATTATTAATTAGCAATAATAACTGTATATCGAAGTTTTTCATACTATTTTATTTATAACTTCATGTTCCTGTTTTGGTACGTTCCATTGACTGTTTCATTAAACGTTTGTCATAAACACAGAAAATAAATAATTATTTTTACCGTGTGAGGAAAACATATTTGTGTGTATGTTATCTGTCGTCTTCCATATAAGATAATACATGTTGGTGAGAAGACCTTGTACTGTGTTTCTATTTATTACGAGCGTATCACGACCGATCGTATCTCACTCGAGGGTGCGACACTCGACCGAGTTCAAGCGAGCGATTTAACTCCAATGCAGCACACTGGTTGGTGTAAATAATGTCAACGACATATGTAAAGTGCGCCAATTAGTTGGTGTAAATAATGTCACCGACATATGTAAAATGCGCCAATTAGTCGGTGTAAATAATGTCACCGACATATGTAAAGTGCGCCAATTAGTTGGTGTAAATAATGTCACCGACATATATAAAGTGCGCCAATTAGTTGGTGTAAATAATGTCACCGACATATGTAAAGTGCGCCAATTAGTTGGTGTAAATAATGTCACCGACATATGTAACGTGCGCCAATTAGTTGGTATAAATAGTATCACCGACATATGTAAAGTGCGCCAATTAGTTCGTGTAAATAATGTCACCGATATATGTAAAGTGCGCCAATTAGTTGGTGTAAATAATGTCACCGACATATGTAAAGTACGGCACGCTAACATTTTCCTTCCAACTTTCCCAGACTTAGGAATGACTATGACTACCCCACATTAATAATGTGAATTACAACTTAAAGTAAATTAATTATTGATGTTATTCTTAATTGAAATCGTTAGTAGACATATAATGGATAAAGACATGGAATTTAAAAAGGAATATAGAAAAGAAATGTAAAAATGTAAGCTTATTACACTGAGATTCTGAGAAACAAAATAAAGGCAGTGTTACTGCAAAGACATAATGGAATGCAAATAATTGGGAAGTTACCTTTGTTCTTCGGGATAACACAGCGCCGGTCCTAACTGTGCGCATACCACCATCGAATTCGTTGGACAAATTGTCCCAGTTGTCACATACTTTGTTTCATGAAAGACGCTATCAGATACATATACAGGGTGTCCGGGAAACACCTGACGAAAAAGAAATAACTATATCTCTGAAATATTGCATTTATTGCCGTGATGTTTTCACAGTTACCAAGAGAAACACAATAAGTTTTAATGTACCTCTATATGAGCGTAATTTGTGGCCAGGGCTATATCTAGGTGATACTCAATTTCCTGCCACACACGCGAAAGCCTCTCCGGTGTGAATAATCCTATTGCTCTGTAGATTCGGCCACGTAACTCCGCAATATCGGTCACAGGAGTGCGATACACTTTGTCTTTCACAAAACCCCACAGAAAGAAATTCAGTGGGGTCACGTCCGGCGACCATGGTGGCCATGGTGTAGGTCCGCCTCTCCCAATACAACGGTGAGGGAACGTGTCATCGAGGAAATCGCACACGTGGTTAGCATAGTGTAAGGGGGTTCCGTCCTGTTGAAACACGGTGTCTGGTGGTAATTGTGGGACAGTGTAATTTCGCAGCATATGCAGGTATGTGTTACCTGTCACTGTGAGCTCTTGTACACGCTTGACTGACTTCAATTCAGCCTGCCATTAAACGCATTCAGCTTTCTCTTCTGTTTGGCTATTCACTTGGTATACGTAAAACTCTCAGAGCAAGACTGACTACACACGCTGCGCAGAACGAGCTTTTTCTCGTAGTCTCCTCGCGCAATGGTATGCGCACGCGCGTAACATGCTGCTAGGTAGCAAATTTTTTTGAGTTTCTCTTTCTAGCTGTGAAAACATTGAGGTAATAACTGTAATAGTTTCAGATATATAGTTACTTCTTTTTCGTCAGATCTTTCCCGGACACCCTGCATAATCATTGTTCTTCGAATTCAGTTGTCACAGTACTGCATCGAATGGCGGATAAACAATGAACAAGAAAGGCCGTGTTGTGTTTCGAGTTCGGGACAAGCAAAATAATAAAAATGCAATGGAACTAGTGGGAGAGAAGCAGTAGCAATGTTTATACAAGCGTGTGTTATTGTCCCGACAGAAAAATAAGTTTGTTGAACAAGGTCGAGCACTGAACCGGCATTTCTTAAGGTTACGTGTAGCTGTTCGGTCAAGTCCCCTACTCTGCTCTTCCTTTTCAACGAATCTTCTCCTTCTGTCTTCTATTTCATCGCCATCTTCTTCTTTTTTTTTAAATCGGTTATTGAACAACGATAAATCAACTGCGAGGTTATCTAGCTTAATTGGAATTGATGTTGGAGTTGGAAAAACCAAGGAAGAAATACAACTTGGTAATCAGTCCAGGCGGGAAACAAACCGACGTCCGAATGTTGCCTCGAATCACGATTACAACTCGCTACAGCAGAACTACGCTAGTTTCTCTACTCCCAACAATTTTATTATATTTTATTCATAGGCTATGTCATCCGTTGCGCTAAAACAATATGAAGAGCAAAGGCCAATCTGAACACCTGTCATCTAGGAGTGAACTGTGTAACTACCAAACGAGATAGAGGTGCTGCACGATCAGTGCTAAGGTTTCCAAGTATTATTAATTGGCTTTTCTTCGATTGGAGTCAGCCAACTATCACGGTTCCCCAGTTCCTCCGAACACGAAGATGGTTGAACTTCGTTCCAGATTAATTCATACAAAGCATGCCTACCACAACACCAAGAAGGCAACTACATATTTATAGGTCAGTTTTTTACATATAATACGTCTATCCGCGCGCACATAGTATGGACACCTGTTCCGGGATCCATGGTGAAACAAAAATGGTAGAATTTAAAATTCTTACTATAGCAATACTGAGCTATACCCGAATGCTAATGTTATTAGTAACTTAGGTCATGAACAAATGTAACTTCTATGACCACTTCATATGCGGCCGCCTTCCCTCGCTATGGGCATTAGAACGCCAAGTTAGTAGGGCCTAGTATCGCGCGGACTCGCATCTCGGCATCGAGAACAGCTACAAACCTGAGCGCCAGCTCTGAAACCGCGGCAGGAATGCGGCATGGAACCCAGTAGACTGTACTTTACTTACTGAGTTACGTTCCCCCGCTCCCCGCTTCCTCATACGTCGCGGTTTCAGAGCTGACGCTTAGACTATTCAGACCTGAGTGATCACTTGTTTGATTTGTAATAGCAGATTTTGCAATATTGAAATGATAATAGACGGGTACGAAATACTTTGAGTAAACAATAATGGGAATAATGTCGTTTCATATGGAGATAGAAAATACTGCGTGTCCTTCATTTGATTACTTCTCTTACCATAGACTCACACTCTTCATTTGTAAACCAAAACAAAAATAAAACATTCAAATCAACACAACTCTTCTTTCATTCCCGAAACAGCCGATAAATCCCCGATACAGTGCAAAATTTATTTGTTTTACCATATTTATCCTGTTTTACAATATTTATGCCATCACTTCTACCATGTATAGAAATTGAAAATGTCCATACAATTAAAGTCATGGTGTTTGCACATTATTTAAAATAGTCCTACTCCTACATATAGAGGATACCGTAGTGAGTTCCTGTATTTTTAATTTTCTGTCATAATTTTGCATCATTATGCTCGTTTTATAACTTCAGTATTTATTACTATTTTCTTTCTTAGACTTTCTGCTTCTATGAAACTCAAAACTTAGTCTTTGTGTTGAAATAAATAGGTTGTATTTGATAATATTACTTTTGTGCGAGATCGTGCGTATTTGCTTGTTTTCCGCACAGAACCAATACGCGGTGAGTGTGAAATACCACATTCAGTATTCCCAACGTAACACACATAACAATTTCCCTCTTCTTACCGCTTAAGCGCGGCATTCATTTTACTGCTTTAGGCTTTTAACATATTATTTTTAGAGACGTTTAACATAGTAATAATTATAAATTGGAAAATTACCACTGCAATTTCACCTAAATTGCAATGTTAATGATTGTTTTTAAATATTTGCAAAAATTAAGTAAAGTCTACTACTCCACGAAACTTATTGCATTCCTGATACAAGAAACATTAAGGAAGCCGTGAAAAAATCAACGAGATTCCAGATGCCGATGTTATTACTGCAATATGTTATATAAATAATATTGTTAAAATATTAAAATGAAAAATAAATAATTACATAACCTTACCGTTTGTTTTAAGTTCGCATTTATAGACTGGGGGGGGAAAAAAGACAGACGTATATCACGGCCTGCTGGAGTATAGATATTTTTGTTTTCTAAAGTTGCCGTCATTAAACAGAAACCAAGATGGAGATTTCATTGCAACTCAACTACGTTTCGCTTTTTCAATCTTTTCCTCGAACATGAAAACGTCAACATACCGCTCTTGTAACGTATATTACTATTGTGCTCTGTTTTGTCTTAGATCTCCTATACATATACTGTATGATACATCAAATATAATGACGTAGGTAACAGAGAGTTGTAGTAAATTTCTTGTTGCTTCGCACGATACTGGTCTACAGGTCTACTGGTATGTGGGTCTTCCGATGTCAGATCCGTTGTTACGCAGGCTGCTTATTCGATTAAACCAAGTGGAAACGGAAGCTCCTCGTCCCCAGTCCTTTGTCTTGACCGCCTGGCTGACCCTCACCTGTACCCTCGGCCTCGTCCTCGACATCAGGATGCGGTTTGTTTGCTCCTAGGACAATGGCGTCACAGAAAATTAAAGCTCTCTTCCCTCTGCACCCGTGCGGTTTTGCTTCCCATCTCCAAATACAAAATTGAGCACAACGTTAAATATATTCCACCATCCATTTAAGACATTCTCCCTTCCAAGAGATTATACAATACGACTGCACCCCTACAAGGTAATTCCTATTACCAATTGTTTGTTTAACTTAAATTACAGGCGCTGGTAAGATGACTTAAGCTTAATAATAATAATAATAATAATAATAATAATAATAATCATCATCATCATCATCATAATAATAATAATCATCATCATAATAAAACTGAAGTATCCACCGGCAGTAGCGTGTTTCCTGATTATCCGTACCTACGTACGTCGAAATACACATTCACAGCACAATCTGTTGCTATCAATACCACGTCATCAGACATCTCTGTACTCAAGTTCTTTCTCAATAGCCATGGCATCAGGGGTAGTCTTAGTCTTCAGTTGTTTAAAATTAGGTTGTTTAGAAATATTTTAAATGCAAAGAATTAGTTTTTTAAGTATAATTTTTATTTATTTATTTATTATTATTATTATTATTATTATTATTATTATTATTATTATTATTATTTTACAGTCATTACTTTATTTTTCCATTAACACTTATATCTAGGTAATTGTCATTGTCTCAATGTAACACGTGCTGTGCTGATCATACTAATTCTACTATTCCTTAGTTGTGAGATTATATTCATATGTATTAATTCTTTTTTTTTAAGTTAATACTGTATACTAGAATGTATTTTCCTGTTTGAGATTATGTATTCAGTCTCTTTTTTATTACATATGTTTTATTATTGTTATTTTAAAGTTAATACTGATTGTGTATATATATTCAATCTCTCTTTTTTACTTAATTATGTTTATTATTATTTTTAAGCTAATATTTCGGTATGTATTTTTCTGTATGTGATTTGATCCTGCCAGGGAAAATAAAACTATTATTACTATTATTACGCCGGGCGTGGGTTAGATTTCTGCTTACAAACTCTGATTAGTTCCTGCTTAGGTTCTTTCCGAGGTTTTCTCCAACTATTTGGGGAATGTCAAGTAATCCCATGGTGATCCTCAGTACCATCTCGTCAAACGCCGTCCTATACCTGGTAAGGTTTATCTTGTCTCAGTAGCAATAAAACCAAGTCCCTTCAAATAAGAGTGGAGATTATAGGAGGGTTGTAAATTTTCAGGATTCCTTTCAAAATCTTGTTATTGTACAGGCTGCCGGAACTCAGTTTCTTGAAAGACAATCTCAGTGACGGAACTACACAGTACGAAGAGAGATATTTTGTTATTTTATTTTGCGCTACAGAATGTATCAACTAGTCCCTTCCGCCACTGGATGGATGGACGGCATCGCTCCACTCCCCCATCGCCATAACAACACAGACGAAGTAAGACATATCTCCTTTCTCTCTTTTCACAGTGAGACAAGATACATCACTCAGCCTTTAGTTCTGGGGTACTTGAGGGATTACGTGACATTTGCTTCATAGTTGTGGTAAAATTCGGATAAAGAATCCCGGACATCACTAACCGCAGTCAGCCGCTCAGACCACTAGACCATTAGACTGATAAATCCAGTTTGTATTATGATAATGGAAACTGAATTTACTTACTTGTCGATGAAAGCCACCAGAAGAATTTTGTTTATGTAACTAACCAGCCTCATGGTCTTGTAGTCAGAGCTTAAGGCTGCAGTTCGTGAAGTCTCGGGTTTATTTTCCGGTTAAAATACACGAATTTTTTCTTAAAGGTAATAATTGTTCCTGTGATCGTCCATGGTCTGCAAGTTAGGTTAAGTTTACGTTCAAGATCTCTTCTGGCGCCATGTATTCATAGTCATGTCTTATAATATAATTCGGGCAGCGTAACTCCTCCTTCCAGACGTCCCAACCTCAAAACTGGGTTACAAATTAGTCATTGCAAGGAGAGACCAGAATTTTATTGTCGAATTATAATTTGGTGGCACTCAAAAAAAATTATAGAATATAATGAGGTTATATTCCTGATTTAGGCAGTTCTAGACAAAAATTGTCTAGCTGCTTCCCTCGTACGTCATAATTTATTTCTAGTCTATGGACATTACGACTGGAAGCATTTGAAATGTGGATATACAGAAGAATGGAGCCTGTGGAATGGGCAGACAAAATAAGAAATAAAGCTGTTCTAGAAAGAGTGGGTGAAGAAATAATAATACTGGAAGAGAAAAAGAGATTGGCTGAATCACTGACTAAGAAGAAATTGCCTCCTTTTTTTTAGTAGGTTATTTTACGACGTTTTATCAACAGCTTAGGTTATTTAGCGTCTGAATGAGATGAAGGTGATAATGCCGGTGAAATGAGTCCGGGGTCCAGCACCGAAAGTTACCCAGCATTTGCTCATATTGGGTTGAGGGAAAAATCCGGAAAAAAACCTCAACCAGGTAACTTATCCCGACCGGGAATCGAACCCGGCCACCTGGTTTCGCGGCCAGACGCGCTAACTGTTACTCCACAGGTGTGGACAAAATTGCCTCTTGAAGGATGCACTAGAAAGAAATATGAAAGAGAGAAAGTTCTGGACACAAAAAGATATCAGATGATAATGTTGAGATCAAGATGAAGGTGAAAAAGAGGGCAGATTGGAGAATGTTGGATTTTCAGTGAAAGAACTGTTCTTGGGCAGGAAACTCTGAATGAATGAATGAATGAAAATCTCCTGATACTAGGAAACTAAATGTACACAAATATGAAATTTACTTCACATCATCAGTCACAGAACCGGGAAGTTTTGATTGATGTAGTAGGCGTTAAAACCAAAGCGGTAATTTCAAAAACAACTTAGTAAATTTAACAATAAAAATTGTGTCGGTGATTTGATGCTGTTTTTCTTGTTATCTCAAAAATAAATGCGAGGTTTTCTTGAGTTAGGAGTCAAGCTGTTAGTTCTGCCTATAGAGCGATTCATTGTAGACCAAAAGAGCCCGGGTTGAAGGTTGAGTGAAGAAGGAATAGTCCATCTTGTCATTACTTTCTGGTCTGTTCCGACGTCCACTCAATCTCTTGCAAAATTCAATGTCGGATTTTTTTACAAGGGGATCCACCCAGTGAGACAAGTAGCAATCACCTTTGGGCTCACACAGTTTCTTCTTCACAGCTCAAAGAACACTTGCAAAGACGCGACCTTAGATACATTTTACCTTACAATTCCTCTCTCGTCTTTATACATTCAATTCGTTGCTCCAAGATAAAGGAAACCGTAGCGTGTTGTTGATCCCATCACAGAGATAAAGAAGTCATGGAGATGTGTATAGCTGTGTGGGCCTATGCGTTGGTTACATATTTACCTCTCTGAAGTTAAATTTAAGCTGAATTTTTATATACCAAATAATTAATTTGTTATAACTCTGTATTGGCAGTTTGCACAAAAAAAGATCGATGGAATCAAATTTCCGGGAAGGTGATGAGATCGTGTTCATACACTTGAAGATCGATAAACTTGTGCAATTTGCAAGATAGAAGAACTGAAGTAGACCTATAGATGTACCGTGTCATCCGAAATTGCACCTTCTTCGGCTTGGAATGCCGATTACAAAGATTCGTATGTTCAGGGCAAGAGCAGGGTGAATGTAGTGATGTTGATTGCACTGGACCCCTCACGGCGACTGCGGGAATTGCACATGCTGGAATGTGGACATAAAAGCATCAGAACTCTCGAGAGAGAAACAGCACGTTACAAAACACAGCCTAATGTACGACTCAACTATCTTGACAAAAATATTATCAATACATTTTCATTTTATTCTTAAATTACATACTAATATTTATTTAATGTCTCTTTTGAGCTACAGAAGAAGATCTTTAGGAACAAAGGACTGGTAATATGTCGAATATAAGGCTGTGGTTGAATATAATAACTGAAGTAATATTCCGTATAAGTAGGCTGTTTGGAGAATAGCGCTCTACAGAATCACAAATTTCACAGGACTTGCCGAAAATGGATGTCCTACTTATTTAATGTCTTAGAGCTTAAGTTCTATGTTGATTAATTTGCCATATAGAAGCATTTGAAATGAGAATATGGAGAAGAATGAAACGTGTGAAGTGGACAGACAGAATAAGAAATGAAGCTGTGTTGGAAAGAGTGGGTGAAGAAAGAATGATGCTGAAAATGATCAGAAAGAAGAAAGGAATTGGTTGGATCACTGGCTGAGAAGAAACTGCCTACTGAGGGATGCATTGGAAGGAATGGTGAACGGGAGAAGAGTTCGAGGTAGAAGAAGATAACATTAAGACATAGGCCTATGGATCATATGAGGAAACAAAGAGAAAGGCAGAAAATAGGAAAGTTTGGCGAAAGCCAGGTTTGCAGTGAAAGATCTGCCTTTGGACAGAACACTAAATGAATGAATGAATGAATGAATGAATGAATCTAGCTCCAAATTTTAAGTGAAGTCGTAAATAATATTGAATTCTCTCTTTCTTTTCTTGTATGGAACACAGACAAGTTACGGCAATTTTGTTCTAACGTAAATTGGAGACAAAAATTTGTAATGCATGATTAAGATACGAGTATAATAAGTCAAAAAATGAGGAAATCAGGATCTTCATCGACCAAAATAAGTAGGCCTACATATCAACTGTCTACCCTTTTAAGGAATCGAAGAGGGATCTCGATACGCTAATGTGCATCACATAGGCTAGTAATAATTTCTATTCATTACGTATCCACAAGAATTGTGCAGTTCACAGTCTGGATCTTCCCTATACTGAATTCTGTACATCTAGGGCAGCCCTAGTCATAAAGGGGAAGTGAAAAGGATCGAAGAAACCCTCGCCCATGTCCTTTTCGCTTACACCGTCTTAGAAACAAACGCAGAGTAAGGCGCTGTGTATCGGGGGTGTATTTTAGGCCATCAATGACAGCTGAAAGTTCGTAAAAGCTATGATGCCTGTCTTAAATAATCATTGAACAATGCTTACCTTCCTGTCTAGGCCAATTCGTATCGAGCAGGAACATTACTGTCTCAGTCGGCGAAGATGGATTGGAGAGTTAAATGGTAGCTTACAGTGACTTGATTGAGGTATTAATGCACGGGCCTGTTCTAGGATCAATGATTCTCCGCCTGGTATTAACTAATGTGTGGGAAATCTTTGAAGAATTAATAGAGAATCCAAAAAGGAGTAAAGTTTTTCATGTAAATTCCTACAGGCCTACAGCAAATTTCGCTTAGTTTTTTTTTTATTTACATCTAATTTTTAGTCCATACGTGTTTTCTTACTAGACTACAACTTTATTTTTACATCTTTGTTTACAAAGCCCATGCATAATTCCACAGATAGTGCTCAAAATTACATCATGAATTGTGATAGAGTCTTCAAAGCCTCACGTCATAGATTACCTTACTTTCTGCCATATTTCATATAACTTATGTGTTGTATCTGCTGACATCCTTCTTCAACATGCTGGAAAAGAATTTCAATATTTATTTTATTTTATTTTATTTTAAATCCACCACCAACAGAAGCATGCTTCCAATTACAGGTGACTTACACAGATGTATACACAAAATACATTATAAGAGAGAGAGAAAAAAACAACAACAAAACAAACAACACAAACAAAAGAAAGAAAATGTTATGAATAGGTCTTGAATACACATTTCCTTTTAAAAGTTCCCACAGGTAACAATCCAACAAATTGAAGTCAGGGGAAGGAGCAGGCCAGGATGTTGATCACTCACAACCTATCAATTTAACTGAGAACCGCCGACTTAGAATCCTGGTAGCAACAAGAGGAAAGTGTGCTGTACCTCGTCGTGCATCTTGAAACTTCCTTTGCTTTCAGTGACCATGTGGCAATAATGAGTGACTAGATCCTTTTTTTTATTATGAGGCCTTTCGATTCAATAATCGTGACCCAGAAGTGTAAGAAATAAATAACACAGAAAAAGTACCTGTAATTAAAAAACAGTATATTTACATGAACGTTTTTCATTCTTTTTAAGTTCTCTTACCTATTCCCCAAAGGTTTTCTACAAATTCCATAACATCCTCTATATTTCCTTTCTGTATTTTACTGTTCAGTCCACACCTGTGGAGTAACGGCCAGCGCGTCTGGCCGCGAAACTAGGTGGCCCGGGTTCGAATCCCGGTCGGGGCAAGTTACCTGCTGAGGTTTTTTCCGGTGTTTCCCCTCAACCCAATACGAGCAAATGCTGAGTAACTTTCGGTGCTGGACCCCGGACTCCTTTCACCAGCATTATCACCTTCATTTCATTCAGACGCTAAATAACCTAGATGGGGCAAATCGCAATATAGCGAACGTAGAAGCTCCGCCCACGACCCCTTCCATTTTTCCCCTACTAGCTCAACAGACACTCTACGTGATAGGCGATTGTTGTGTCGAATGCACATTTCATGTGGGTGGGGATAACTTCCCCTACTGGCGTTCGCTATGTATGTATGTATTTATTCACACTGCAATGGGTATATACCCGGTGGCAGTGGTAACTAATTACACTCAACAATGACAATAATAAACTTATTAATTGAAAATACAATTAATAATAATACTACTAATTAATACTATTAATAATAATAATAATAATAATAATAATAATAATAATAATAACAATAACAACAACAACAACAGGGAATATCCTAAATTAAATGAAACGATCACTTAAAATAACATTTGAAATAAATCTAATTTGTATCTTAAACCTGGGATCGAACTAAAACCCACGAGTAAGATATGTTCATATCTGCACAAGTACCTTTCAACATTGCACTCATTTCGCTGTCAACTCACTCACTGCACTGGAACTACGACACATTTCACTGATTCTATCCTGATTTCACTAACACTTCAAAAACATTTCACTGTTCAAATACCTTGCACTGCCACTATAAACTATAAAGCTTCACTGACAGGAACACCTTTCACTTACACTACACACTTCACTGACACAACACACTTCACCGACAGAACATAATCCTTCACTGATACAACACTTCAATAACAACATATCATTTACAACCTTTAAATACTGTGTATAATTACCGTCTATTAGTAAAGTCCTTAAGCCTATTTTTAAATACATTTTTGTTTATTGGTAAAGCCTTTAGTAAGTCTGCAGGTAAAGCATTCCAGTCCCTGATAGTACGATTGAGAAAAGAAAACTTTCCAGTGTAAAAAGAAAACTTTCTTTCTATATTGCGATTTATCCCTTAGATGTTGATACAGCGTCGTAAAATAACCCAATAAAAAAATATACTCTTTATCTCAGAGGAAGTTTTTCATCCCTCAATATTATGTATTTTAATTTCACAAACCAATGTTTTATATAATAACTGTAAGTTATTTTTACAAATCAATTATTGTAGTAATTAACGGAGCGTTTCTTGAAGCCCAACGACTGCATTTCGAGGAGCGTAACTTGAAGACGCCCTCGACGAGGCAGTAGGCATGCGCACGTGTCCTCAAGTAGGCTCCAAATTGTTTTGACACTGATCGTAGTTGTCTCCACCGTTCTGCGGTCTCCCTAATTGAATACTCTCGAAGCTATAATGAATTGTCATAGTTTTTGGATGAGGAATAAGATGAAGAAGGGGTTTAGTTAGTGGTTTGCAGTTGGCAAAAACAGATGCCTGATTGGTTCCAAGTAGTTCTCGAGAGTAGGGTCACGTGTACGATGTCGTGGGAAGACCGATGTAGCTGCTGCTGCTGCGTGGGGTGGTTTGTTCTCTTGCAGAGAGACTGATCGAGAGGGAGGAGCCCGCGGTCACCCCCCCAACCCCCGCGAGCAGGACCACCCCATGTGACACGACCCAACACTTTAACACCCAACTCACCACCTCTGTTACTGACAGTTAAAACCCATTTACAGCAATAACCCACCCCTTTTACCAACCCTCACAGACTGCCTGCCACAGCTCGACACGTAAAACGAATCTGCAAATAATTGATTTTAGCTTACGAATGCTGTGACAATGACTTGAAGTAGCTAGAGGCTAGAGGACGGATTATTCGCACCGACCCACACTATCTCAAAATCCGTGACCACACGATACACCCCTTGTTTAAGTCACATTTTTGCCCGAGGAAAGATTTAGTTTTGTCTGTTGTCCCCAATGGTTTGTGGGAAGTAACTATTCACTATTCGTTAGCAATGAATTGGAAATGTCATGTTGAGGGCAGTTCGTATTAGAGGTAGACTACGTAGTCACTTTTTCGCAATCACTGCCACCACCACAATCGTCACACAATGGCGATGCACTTCAAGAAATATCTGACGATTTTCTTCTCGAATTTTTGTAAATTTTTGTAGCATAAATAATTAATAAATGAGCCAATGAAGTCAAAGTTTTTTCTATGAGAAATATACACCAATACAATAAAATATGAGTCGCCTAGAATCAAACTGCACTGTCTCCAAATTAAGAAATATGAGATTAAGGTATATTTGAGTGTAGAATTTTTCAGGGAATATGATAAACTGCTCCTTTGGAGTCAAACTGAAATTTATCTGCCTTAACTTTAATAGTAAAATCACTGTTTGGAATCTAACTGCACCATTTTTTCGTTTTTTTCTGACAAATTAGATTTTTAGATAGTGCAGGTTGACTTTAGGCGACTCATATGCGAAACTATTTATTCATTTCGTTGTTAATGTAATCTAAGTTTTTACTAACTTTGGTTAGGTAACTACTCAGATAACACTAAACAATAGTGCATTTTTTTTGCATGAAATAAAGTCCTTCTAGTTCAGATTTCAGCGCAGAATTTAATGGTGCAATCTATTTTTCTCCATACATGATTATGGCATAAGATGTATGTATGTATGTATGTATGTATGTATGTATGTATGTATGTATGTATGTATGTATGTATGTATGTATGTATGTATGTATGTATGTATGTATGTATGTATGCAGCCTACGTGTGTATGTATGTATGTATGTATGTATGTACTGTATGTACAGGGTGTTTCTGGGCTGGTGTTACAAACTTTCAGGGATAATGGGGAAGGGCACATGTATCAATTTGAGATAAGGAACCGTGGTCCGGAAATGACTGAGTCGAAAGTTATAAGCAAAAATAGTTGTGTGGAAATGGAATTGTAATGTGGCACCACATACCTTCCTTTTTTTAACCCTTGGAACAGTCGTGGAAAGATGGTATAGGCAGGATGTCTCCTACGTTGGTACTTGTACCGATACAATCTGTGAGCTTATCTACTGTTCTCATGGCTCATCCGTATTCGAAAATCATGTCTGCGTATTCCGCTCTCGTGTGCTCCTCCACTTCACTAGGACTGATCGACTGGACGCTGCAACTTGTACACATACACTGCTGTCTACAGACGCACATATCAGGACCGACCATGTCCGTTACACATTACGCCATGTGCATTGCTTTAGTGTAGTTTCCTGTCCCTACCCTTCAGACAGCGCACTGGACGGAATACTGTACGTAGACACCGTAAACAACGTCAGATGAATACAGTGTGTGTAAGATGTACAGATAAATACACATAAATAAGGTGTACAAAGGAATAAAATTATTTCATTTCCACTCGACTATTTTTGCTTATAACTTTCGACTCAGTCATTTGCGGACCAGGGTTCCTTATCTCAAATTGATATAGGCCTATGTGCCCTTCCCCATCATCCCTGAAAGTTAGTAACACCAGCCTGAAAACACCCTGTATATATACTGTAGGCCTATATAGTATAATATACCTGCATTTGTGCCCTAACTGTAACCTGCAGAAATTTTTCAGCATTTTCCCTCATGTCAGTGACTTTCTGTATGAAATGTAGAATTATATTGAACTTTAAATATAAAACGACAAATGTCTGAGGACTCAGAAGGTTAATATCTCAACGGGACTATGAGTACTAGATCTTACCCGGATAAAAGGACATTCGAAGTGTAACTGACCACACAATCTCATTCTTGTGCCGAGATCACGAAATTTTGGAGGTTTATCTTTATGCCCTCCATGCGTCTTTGTGGTATCTAAAAGAGACATTTTCACTTACACGTTTTAATAGTATTCAGATTAATGGGGATAGTAGACAACTCTTCATTTCGTACTTCTGGAACTGTTCTATGACTTTCTCCTGTGCAGAAACACTCGCCCCCTCTTCTCCCATTCCACAGCTCATCAAAGCGTGCTGCACTTCACATAACGAGAATGGAGACATGAATCGCAGTCTGGAGTGACATTAGCAACGACCAATTGTTTTTGTCACTAATTGAAAGTGTGGTAACATGGGTCTGTAACACGGGATGCCTGTTAGGAAGACAGAGAACGGAGGGGAAACAGATTCTAACCTAACAAAATGTACAACTGCGAAGTCTGAATGTCTTTGTATGTTATTAGTGTGTTGTAACCCCTCCTCTCAATGCATTTGGCTAAGTAAAATACAGTGTCGGGGTATGTAAATTGTAAAACTCGCTTGCCCGCCGGGTAGTTGGAAATGCATGGAGGGAGAAGTTGAATGAATGCAGGATTTGGATGGTAATTGTGAAGGACTTAATCCAATGATGTTGAATTCGATTGTAACACTGGGCCCAGAAGCGTAGCGGAATTTCATGTTTGAAAGACTGACAGGAGATCCGATACGTCCACATCTCTGTATTCAGAGCTTTGCTAGATCTCCCATTTGTCGTCATTGTGTCAAAGACAGAGACAAAATGCATTAATTAAAATCACAGATATCTCCTTTATCTATAGTGTGAAAAGAAATGACATTATTTGCTTTTATGAGATGATTCCACTATTACAATGGTTAATTCTAGCCATCATACTTGTCTTTTTGGTTGCATAAGAGGGGAGATAGTTTTAAATAACAAGATAATATAGCCAATTAATGTTTCTAACTATTTAGGCTTCAAGAATTTGTACAGGGACATCATTTTATTTTTACTTCAATTTTTATTGTATCTGAGTTTTTTAATGTACTTCACTCCCACCCCTTCTACTAATGAAGTTCAACCGTCCTCCACACAGAAACAAGACCGCATATACAGTCATAGTAGCCTTACGGTCATAGTAAACAGTACGTTCCAAAAATATGTTCGCGTTTTCCAGTGACGAAAGAGCTTTCAATATTGAATCATTGTCGTCCATTTGCCTACGTCGTATCCCGGTTTCCGCCACCAGCTTTTTTTCGTTAGCTAGTGGCTGGACTGTCTTAGCTCTTTTCTGAAAACATTAATTTCTGTTAGGAATTGGATGTCTACGTAATATTATACGACTGTTTAAAATAACTTAAATAAAAGGGCCTCGTTAAGTAATTGTCACGTGATTTCCTCCCTTTCTACGACCCTACGACATAACTACTTGGACGGACAGTAGATAGTATGTCTGAGTAATTTTATCTTTTAGGATCGGGCAGAAGTGAAGATTGGTACTCTTTTATATAGTAGGTACAGAATTATTTCAACATGAGTTACTAGTACGAAGGACGAAACTGCTAATTGGGATTAGGTACAATAGTCTATAATGCGATAATATGCACATTAGAACTGAAGCCTGTATCGAATTGAACGGCCACCATTTTCAAAAATGTATTTCAATATTCATATTATGATTATTTTTCAATTTCACTTCATTCTCTATATTGTACGCTAATGTGCTGTACACAGTATAATATACACTGCATAATGAATACGTCCACATGGACAGCTCAGTTCGTGAGTAAAAACACTCATTGTTAATACTGTACTGTATTTTGATTAAACGAAAACCTATAAGTATTGACAATTATCAAACTCAAAAGAGCGATATTTCCAAGTTTACGTAAATGGATGAACAACTTTTCTTCCCTCCTATACCTACAGTACTAAAGTGATTTGTTTGTATATTACGCCAGTATTGTCGAACTTCAGTCGTAGAAGGGGGTAGCAAACGGCGTTGATCCAGAGGTATAGCCAAGTTAATATTAAAAATGTTAGTAAAAATAAAATGATGTTCCTATATATCTTGGTTCGCTATTAAGATACAGGCCTAATAATGAATTAAAAGATGAAATTCAGAGAAGAATTAATTTGGCCAATAGAGCCTACTATGTGCTTTTACCCGTGCTTAAAGCAAAATAGTAACCAGAAAAATCAAACTGAACATATACAAGACTCTATTAAGCAAGTTGCAACATGCGGCTCAGAATCGTGGACATTAAAAAAGTAAACTTGTACACAAATAGGAATTTTCGAAAGAAAGATACTGAGAAGAATTTTCGGAGGTGTACAAATGGGCAATAGGCCTACATGGAGAATCAGATATAACAAAGAGCTGTACGATATGTTTAAAGAACCAGATATTGAATCCTTCATTAGAATATCTAGATTGAGATGTCTGGGACATGTTGGACATATGTAGAACCTTAGGAAGGCTAAGATGGTTACCACACAAAAAAAAATAAAGGGAACAAGGTTGAGAGGAAGACCACGATCGCGTTGGATGGATTGTGTGGAATGTGATTTGGCGAGGTTTGCAATCCGGAATTGGATGAAGCAGGCTGAGGATCGTGATAAATGGAAGAGGATCATTAATGAAATCAAGACTCTCCTGGGCTGTAGTACTAATTAAGAAGAAGAAGATAAGTTACAATTATTTCAACTACGATTTAGAAAAGAAAATTCCACGTTCCAAACTAGCGAATGTGTGGCACAATTTTATTAGGCCTATTAGAACACTTAAATGAAAAATACGAAAGGATACCGTATTTGAAGTTTATAAAGTGATGTCCATTCCCAAATTTGTTGTTACAGATCCACGTTATCACACTTCCAGTTAGTGACAAAAACAATTGAATCGGTCATTTGTAACCTCAATTCAGATTGCGACTCATTTTCTATTCTCATTATGTGAAATGCAGCATGATTTGATGAGCTGTGGATTGGAAGGAAAGGGACGGGTGAATTCTGTTAAGTTGAAAGTCATAGAACAGTTTCAGAAGTACTTAGGAAATGAAGACTTAGGCCTACCTACTACCTTCATCACCTTAGTATCACCTCCTCTTTCAGTAAGTACAGTAGGCCTATACCTTACCTTCGTAGTGAAAAGGAAATTCGTGAAGCCTCGCGCGATCCAAAAAAAAAAAAAAAAAAAAAAAAAAAGGGTCAGTATCTACAGGACAAACATAATACAAGTATCAGGCAGTAAACTCCAGTGGAAGAGAAGAAAAATATTCATTTCCCTACTGGAAAACGAACTCGGGACCACTGAATTTTCAGCCGGAAATTCTATAACCGAACGTTCGAAACACTGACTATATTTGTCACATCGTTATAATATAGCCTATACACAAAAATGTAATGTTGACATTACATATTTATTATTACTTTTCTTTCTTTTTTAATTTTCTTTATTTTTTTCACGTCACTTATCCCCAACAGTCCTTACTGAATATTAGAACTGAACTTCCTAGTTTTACTATACTTGTTTTTTTTTTTTTTTTTTTTTTTTTTTTTTTTTTTTTTTTTTTTTTTTTTTAAAAAGATGGGACATGACAGAGGAGCGTTGCGATCGGAAAAACAACTGAATGTCACACAGCGTGGTAGGCCTGTTGCTATGATAACAACGGTTGAGTTGCCAAACTTCCCATTCCCACGTGGCTAGTGCTCAGTAGCTCTCTTGGCAACATTTATTATGCACACAATGTTAGCATTGGCACGTTTCGTGTTTAATTCTCTGTGGATTTTTGTATTATTTTCTTACCTTCACGTCAATTGTCAATGAATGTTTTAACGTCAGCCATTTTAACGTCAATTGCTAGCTTCCATCAGCTGGCAGCATGGTAGTCCATATTGGCACTGTAGTTCCAAGCTCGGCCGCTTAACTGTCATGTCCCATCTTTCAAAAAAACAAGTATAGCTATCTTTCTTTCTTCGTCTTCTAAAGCACTACAGTTTGATATCGGATTTTGATCAGGTATAGGCCTATAAGTTATCCAAAGGCTGGTTCACAATAAACCGGGAACAGAAACGACAACGAGAACCATAACGGAAATAATATTAAAATAAATGTATTTAAATGTGAGCATTCATAATAATTAATGCTCACATTTAAATACAATTATTTTAACAATATTTCCATTCTCGTTGTCGTTTCCGTTTCCGGTTTATTGTGAACCAGCCTTAAATCTTTTGAGACGTAACTTAGCCTTTTAAACATCTCGTGTTATAATTGCATCGAATAATGCGTTATGCCTTGCCCTAACAGTACAGAATGAGCAGGCTTCGAGACTTCGGACCCAATAGAGCAGTTTAGTGGGAAATCCGCATAATGGCGTACTGAGTAAAGTGGTAAAGCGTACAGTGGGTGGGGGTACTGCGGAATGAATGCCAACAAATACGCAAAGAAAAACGCTCTGGATTTGAAGGTTCTGACGAATAATTTGGTTTTCATACAAACCTATTTTCAAACTGTGTCTGAAACTATTACACGGTTAGAAAAGTCAAAGCAAGAGATGCCGGAAGCCCTCAAATTAGTTGAGGAAATGACACAGAGAATTAATGAGACACCAAGTACACCGGTTACTGAACGTGTAAAACAGAAGTGGAAATCAATTTAGTGTAAAAATAACGGATATGGAACATTGTGTAATATAAATATTGCAAATTATTAGACATAGAGTCACCCGAGAATAAAAGACTGTCTCTTAGAGACAGCAATGATGTTAGGTTTTTCTCGTTTTGCTCCTATTACGTCATGCGACGTAGAGCGCAGCTTTTCACAGTACAATCTGTGTTTGGCAGATAACTGAAAAAAAATTACGTTTGAGACACTGAAAATGTATCTTGTAGTACATTGCAATTCGGTACTGTAACTGCAATTTCTAAATATGACCAATACGATAGATGAAGATATTAAAATTGCTACATGTTTATTTCCACCTTTAACACTGTTTATGATTAACACAAATGCTCATGAAGGACAGGAGAATAAATGTTTTTCACATTCTCTTGACATTGTCATTGTGTAATGTATATTTACTTTCAGAATTTACATATGTGTGTGTTTCCCCATGCTACCGTACTCTACTCTAAATAGCAACGTTTTTACCTCAACACATCTCTACCTTTCACTACCTGCAGCGAGTCAACAACCTATAGTACAAGCACAGTAAACTTATTGTATCGGGTCCAAAGTCTCGAAGCCTGCTCATGAGGTAAGAAATGAATATTTGGTCAGCGTATGGGGAGTAGAGGAGTAAGCCATACGTTAACCCCTTACTGGTCTCATGATCATTCACCTTTGCTGAGACATGTAGACGTGACATGTTGGGTAACTTTCGGTGTTGGACCCCGGACTCATTTCACCGGCATTATCACCTTCATCTCATTCAGACGCTAAATAACCTAAGCTGTTGATAAAGCGTCGTAAAATAACCTACTAAAATAAAAAAAAAAAAGACGTGACATCAACAATTGCATGGACGACCTTTGCCTTCCATGGATTATAGCACCAAGAAAAGCAATGGAGAGTTAGAATAATTCGCATGATTTAGGGTCAACAATGCAGGATGGGACATTGACAACGGAGAATCATTATATTGTTTTAAACAGAATTCGAAGCCATGACCGCTACTTTCATAAAACTTTAAGTCTACGCTACTTATCCGTTGCGTGTTTTGCGGCATTCATCGGTAATTAAAACTATCCTAATGTCTTGGAATGTAGGCTTTCACGGCCGGCCTCATAGGGATCGATGTTATCCGGGCTAAAGGGCCGTGGTTTGTTGGAGCTGTTGCTACCATATTTTTTCTTTGTTATAAAGTAAATATTATTGAATATCAATCCAATAAAATTTTCGTATTCAGTGCCTACTGTTTTCAAATACATTATCTCAGCTTATCCTACCATTTGTTAAAACCACATTCAACATGATATTGCCTTTTTCTGTATGAGAATAATTTTATTGCTCCCCTTCTAAGCAGAAATACGTATATATCTTAGCCTATCCTAATTTGTTCCATTAGAAGTAGCAACCCCTGAATTTACAATGTGTAATGGCACTCAGCAATCTTTTTCTTTCTTTTTATTTTCACAATCATCACATCTTCTCATAGCTTTTAAATTGAGGGTAAGGAACCAGGATTTGATGGTGTTAGGAGGGGACAATTTAAGTAATAGGGGAGAAACTCCAATCCCCATTCTTCATTTCGTTGTTTTTTTAAAGCGCCATCCCGCTGCATAGAGTGAATTATTGTACTGAAGGAATGCGGGAAGGGAGCGGCTTCGCAGCCACCAGACACGTTCCTCGCATTAACCGAGATGCGTGGAGCTGTGGAATATTGAGACGCAGGTGATGGAAAACTCTAAATAATTGTCTGTGTGTGAAAACCTAAGTTATAAAACCATTAACGAGCTTTCCGCTTTGACAATCGCACGTATGCAATGAATAGCCATTCGTGAGAAAAGAGAATGAAGATTTAGGGACAGAAATGCAATAAAAGTAGGCGTGCCATTTTAAGTATTGACAATCTGAGATGAATATAATTCCAAAGACGGCAACATGAAAGTTTCTCCACGAGGTACGCGATGGCTAAAGCGTGACGCAGTAGGTTCCAATTCCATTTCGGATATAGATATTTGTCACTTGCTAACGTAGTGACCAGAGGTCTGCATCATACGTTTTCGCTCGAGCGCCAAGTAGTTCATAGCATAATCCGATAGGTACCGCACATGCATTATGGGTAAAATTGTCACGAGCGATAAATCCTCGAACGGTATAAGCCGAGCGTTAGACATTCGTTCTTGTTACTGTGATGAACTGTGTAGTAACATCATAGATGTTTATCATTTCAAAACTTTGCAGTGTTTAACTAACCTCTCCATAGTACAACTACAAAACTTGCTTTAAAATGTAATATAAATTTTCTAGGTAAATATATTTTTTTTCCACACAGGAGTGATTTTGTTTTTGCCACATCTGATAGATTTATTGGATGTAAATGTAATATTATAAACGAAGAACACAATCACGATAATGCAAAAACTGTATAAAGTTTTCTAGTAATAATAATAATAATAATAATAATAATAATAATAATAAAAATAATAATCTCTAATAATTAGTGTATCAATCTTTGCGTCTGTAACAGTTGTGCAGCATGATTATAAGTCTTATTATATTTTCTGTGACGTTATCTCTGTACTAATATTGTTATTAATCTACTGCTATATCAATAATATTTTGTAAAACGTTTCTACATTGTCGCAGTATATAGGCGGAACACTATGTATAGACCTATCATATTATATATGTGGTAAATCAAATATTGAATAATTATTAATTAGCAATAATAACTGTATATCGAAGTTTTTCATACTATTTTATTTTTAACTTCATGTTACTGTTTTGATACGTTCCATTGATTGTTCCGTTAAACAAATCTAGTCTTTCAGGTGAAGCTCCCTGTAAAGCAGATTTGAATAATTTCAAGGGAAAAATTATTCCGGGGCCGGGTATCGATCCCGGGACCTCTGGCTGAACGTACCAGTGCTCTACCACTGAGCTACCCGGGAACTCCACCCGTCACCGTCTCAACTTTTCCCTTTATATCCACACAACTCGCGTGGGCTGACGAAACGCCACATAGATTGTGTGCACTCGTTGTGGGTCTCTGGCGTTTCCGTTCATTTCTGAACACGATCCGAGTCCGGGTTTGTTTTCAAAAGTACAGAGTCTGACAGAATGATCTCCCCAATTAGAATCATAAGCAACAGGAGCAAAATAGATCTTATTCAAAATTTTATTTACCACTTACGGAAGAATGTTTGTCATTTTGACATCACTTTGTTTTAAAGATAATGTCGTCCAAATGCTTGCCCTCACGAGCTATACATTCCTCAAACAGTGACTGTGCGTCCTTCTTCCTCAAAAAGCATGTCTCTATTATTCCAGATTGTGCAACAGGACATCAAACAGTAACACGCTCACTGTGGTGAGGTCACTGATGCATTTCTCGAGGATTTTCTGGTGACCAATATGGAATATTTTGTTTGTTAACGCAGCCCGACAAATGAAAATGAGCTTAGTCATTACTGAACATAAATATTGGGTCATTCCATACCAGCGATGTCATGAATTTTTTTGGGCTTTTAATACAATAATGTTATTATGAAAATAAATTAAACTGCCAACTATGACCGCCATATCATTAATATTTTAGTCATACGGTTGACTGAAAAATGGGTGGCAGTTACATGTTATCCATCATTTAAAATATTCTAGACACCCTATGTATATGAAGTGTCATTGAAACTAAACAGACGCCATTGTAAAGCTGAATGACCATATTTCAATACCTAAAAAACTAATCCGAATAATATTAAGGCGTGCTCATAAAAGCACCTCATTGAAAAAAGAAATAGTTTTATATTCGAACGCAACAAATTAAATTCATGCGAATTTCATTCGTATTAAAGAAAATCTTATTCCTAATTCATCTCCCAAGTTTCATGACTTCATCTCAAAAAACCTGTGAATTATTAAATTAATAAAATTATTAATTTTTGTTCCGACGGTTGAAAATCGCTTGCTATGTTTGGCGGTTGCAGCGTTCGCGAGACTACATAACGATGAGTAATCTCAAACGTCCGTCTCCCTGATCTTGATCGCGCAACATTGTGTGCGACGGGAGAGCCTACCTGCTGAGCTCCTTTGTTCCGGTGAGTTATTTTTATTAAAAACTGACATGATATTTAAGTCAATATTCTGAAATTTTCACAGTGGAATCAATATAGCCTACCCTAAAGAATGAAACACATGTTTTTTCGTCTGTAAAAATGAATTGCATTTTGTGTTCTATATATGTTTTAATTATTTTACGGTGGGTAACTATTTAAAAAATTATATATATATATATATATATATATATATATATATATATAATTTTAAGGGCATTTATAAACAATTTTTTCGAATTACATGGAAATGATTTCTCCATCTTCCTTTACATAGCAAGAAAACTTCAATCAATGAAACCGTGTTCTTTGTTAAGCCAATATTTTAAATTCTGATTGCTGCCAAACTATGAAAGAATAAATATGGTATTGCTTGAAATTCATATTTAGAACATACAAAATAACCTACTAAAATATTTTTAACTTTTGAGACATCATGGTTCAAAAACATACTTCTTTGCTTGGAATGACCCTATTATGTTCTTATTTTTCACCCTGTCCACTAGCAGCACCAGCTTGGGGCTGGGGGCCTTCGGGTAGGCAGAGCTTAATCAAGATACCTTCAGCGGCGTCAAGTTATCTTCCTCTAGAGATGAAGTTTATTAAGTTATTCAAATGACCGATACATTTTCAATGTTTCTGTATTTTAAATTTTCAACCATTTCTTGTATTACAGTATAAAACTGATGATGCATGATCTAATAAAAATGCGATTTGTATGCATCTGCTTCTAATGAGGTATGACTTAGCCGGGAGGATTGTCAGGCAACTCCACCGACCATATCCCCTGTTCATCACTTAGGAGACGCTTATACATGCCGTTACAGATCAGCATGCTAAAATGACATTTCATGAAACAGTTATACCGCTGTGTTTGGTCCTCAGCGTCTCATTTAAAAAAAACTGGTTGCACCACGGGAAGATGAGGACGGGATGTGAGTAGGAGAAGTTATGAAATGCATTTCACTACTATTGCTTGCAGTCAATTAGTACACAAGAACTTCAGCGTGTGTTTTGAAACTTCTTGACAGATATGAAATCTGTATTAAAGTATTTTAAGCAATTTATGCGTTCTCGCTAAGTTCCAAACTGTGTTTCTTTATTATTATTATTATTATTATTATTATTATTATTATTATTATTAATTAATTAATTAAATAATAATGTGTATGCTACAAAAATTGTGCTTTGCTTGCATGTAGATTGCATGTTCATTTAAGCCCCATCACTGTAGTCTGAATTAACGCTAGTGTTGACGCAAAGGCATGTACACTGACGTTCAAAGACATCTGATCCTGCTAATCGATAATGATCGATAATTTGTTGGTGTAAGCGTGGCTTCTTTAGTTATTACTTCTATGAATAGATGGCGAAGATAATAGTCACTGTCGCCAATTGTAGAAACGTACACAAGTGTTATAGAATTCAATTTTTCATCCCACTCTACTGATTGTAAAACAACACTGAGTTTGGCTGGAAACCGCTGATATTGTCTAGTAGAAGAATAATTTATGCTTAATCTACATAATCATTTTTCTGTCAGTTTTAACAGCTCCCAATAATGATGCCACCTATTGAGAACTAGCGGAACTCTTTCAAAGATTGTCAATTCTTCATATCTCTAGTTCTAACTTACTCCGTGGTTGGAAAGTTCGCTTACACGATCGTAATATAGTAGGTCGGATACCTTTGAACGTAATAGAGTCATCAAAGAGCCAATTGTCTGGTCTCCTGATCTGACAAAAATCATCAAAGAGCCAATTGGCTATTACCGTTAAGATGATTAATTCCTACGCGTTCGAACCTTCAAACAGCCAAATTGGCTATTACCGTTTCGTTGTCTAGTCTTCTACCACTTCTCCTCCTAGTTGGTACCATCGCGTTTCTAACTCCTCTGGGTCAGCTCGCTGTAGCCTACTTCTCCCCCTTTCCCCCAGTATGTTGTACCTAATAAGTCACGTCCATTTTCGGCTTTCTCCCGCGAAATTTTCTAGCGCTTCTTCACTGGAGCGGCAAAACCCAAAGTGAGACAAATGGTCAACAGGCTTGGAGCTCAAATATTCAGTTTTTCACAGCCCCAACTCCCTTGCAAGGACGTGTTCTCACGTACCTTTAAAGTTTCTCCTTGCATTTCCCCTCTCATTCGTTCATTCATTCATTCATTTGAACGTCAGTGTACAGTAGTGGCGGAAGTGAAGTGATATAATGATCGCGCCACCGGCGTGGCTCAGTCGGTTAAGGCGCTTGCCTGCCGGTCTGAAGTTGCGTTCGGGCGCGGGTTCGATCCCCGCTTGGGCTGATTACCTGGTTGGGTTTTTTCCGAGGTTTTCCCCAACCGTAATGTGAATACAAGGTAATCTCTGGCGAATCCTCGGCCTCATCTTGCCAAATATCATCTCGCTATCACCAATCTCATCGACGCTAAATAACCTAGTAGTTGATACAGCGTCGTTAAATAACCAACTAAAATAAAAAAAAATAAATATAATGATCGCTCTGTAGGTCTACTCTCTACACGTATGTTGTTTGACACTAATTAGAGTATATGTTTCAATTTTATTAATTAGCTGAAGTATAGACCTATAGAGTGAAGGTTGCTAATGTTGTGATACGAGTAATATTGTGATAGTTTTTTTGAGAATTTTTTTACAATTTTACTGAGCGAGAGAAGGACCGGTTTTGTGCAGAAACTTGTCCATGAACATTCCGTTAATATGTTGTCGCAAAAAACTGAACTTCCTCTCGCTCAGTAAAATTGTTATAAATTTTTAAAAAGAACTATCACAATATTACTCATAACACAATATTACAACCTTTACCCTATAATGCATTTTAGGATAGTCTATGTATTGTATTAATTTGGTTTCGTAGGTACCGGTACCTAGACTACATCTAAAATCTTACCTCAGGAATTTTATGTGTCAGATTTTCACTGTTCCCTGGTAACGTTTTATTTACTTACCGATATTCAAAGTTCTTAGTTCTGTACAACAGGCTATACCAGAGGCAGCACAGAACGGACGAAAAAATCACTCCTTGAACGTGATGATATTTGTGTATCATACGCTAGAATAGGCCTACATGGGCCTATATGTAGTGTGTAGTGTTTGAAAATGGAAATAGGCCCCTACCTTCACTTGTAGCTTAATTGTAGCTCCATGGGAATCAGAGTAATGACTTGGAGTGTTCATCTATAAACACAAACAAGTAAACAATGGCCACGTAACTTTCAAATGATCGACCAAGCAAAACAAGCGAAACTACTCACAGACCTAGCCTCCGGAATTAATACATAGATATTAAGCACAGAGGGAGAGAGCAGGATATCCTAGATTTTTAATTTAACGTAGAGCGGACAGGAATCAGCAGAACGTGCGTGGGGGCCGGGGAGGCAGAATCTCCATTCCGATCCACCTTATCATACGAGACATGGGAAGACCGCGGAGGAAACGGAAGACCGGCAATTATAGGCACTGAATTATGTGCTGACGACGATAGCGGGGATGAGGGTGGGCGGCCGTGGTGGTGGTGGCGCGGCCACAAACACGTCTCCACCAACCCCTCACCCCCAAGACAATTTGCATGAGAATACAACGCCTTCTCTACGTCTCTCCCCATACCTCATCCCCCTCATACAGTACAATTCCACCCATAACCCATACATTTACTGGCAGCTCCTGTTGGCTGGACTATACGTACTACTACGACAACCAGGGGTCGTTGCCGGGGAGAGAGGGACAGAGGGGCGCTACGCCGTTATTTACCACTGTCGACAACGACAACAACGACATTCAAATTCTGAGGTTGCTGCAGCAAAAGAGAGGGTCCCCGGCACCTCTGGACATTCATTACTATGTATCTAGAAAACTTGTATGTGTGTTGTTATGAATGGAGAATGGGAGAAGGAGAAGAAGAGCAAGTAAGGGAGTCCAAATGTTAACTTTGTATCTAAAGTCATTATATTCCTTCACACTAAGCATCAGGACAGAAAACTACTGGGTAATTAATTGAAACTTCCTTCAGTTCTGAAGGACAGATGGGTTTCTAATATCGAGCTCCTCATTGCAAAGTCAAATGACTTATCAGATCATACAGTATCAAGGGGTGAGAATGCGATAGTGCAAAGTCACATTTTTAATAAAAATGGTTTTCTGTGTAAGTTCATTTCTTACATGTATGGGGAAGCCAGTTTACAAAAGTTACCCAACAAATGACGTAAGTATAAGTAATGATTTAGTAATGATTTATTTTAGCTGGCAGAGTTAAGGCCTTAAGGCCTTCTCTTCCACTCAACCAGCAAAAAGTATACATATATATGTAAGAACTTACAAAGAATTAAAAAAAATTTGATTTAGATAAGAGCTACATGTATACAAGAGTTATTTACGAATTAAACAACAAAATATTTTGAACTATGAATTAAACGCTGAAATACAAACTGGGTAGCAGAATTAAGCTAAAATGCATAGAATGTTAATATATTTCAAATAATGTTAGATAATAGAAAGATATTATTATGAGACAATTTTGAAAATACAGCGCTATCAGGATGCGTGTCTAAAGGAAGGAGTAACGATGTAGACAGTGATAGGCCTACTTTAAATCAGTATGATTGGAGTGAAATGCTAAGAAGGTTATCTTTTAAGCTGTTTTTAAAAATTTTTATTATGATACCTCACTTAATAGCATTGAACTCTAAACCTTTAACACGCTGCTCGTGTTAAATTTTGTCTGTGTGGCTTAGGACTATATCACTCCCACCCCTTCATATCTGAACTTACGTTGTAGCTGCTTTTTTTAATGTCAGTTATTGAAAAAAATGATTAAGAGCAGTAAATGCTATAGCTAATTTATTATCGTTCCGCTCTTACGGAAATGCACAAAGTCGCGTGATAAGAGAACATTCCACTAAATCAGATTGGAATTTCCATTTACTTTTAATTTGTACACTGGCGTTCAACGATACCTGACCCCTACTAAACGATAGTGATTGACAAGCTTAGTATTCCTGCTATCAAAAGACTCAAGTGCTGGTAAATAGTCTATCGTATAGTAGGTGGAACCCAGGTGATGCAGCAGAGAAAGAGACAGACGAACATGTTCTTACTGCATGTTCGTAGAGTACATCCAACCTGAAATAAAAGTGGACCAACTACTGACTTTATCATCTAATGGCGCAACAGCCCGAAGTTGGCCAGGGCCTACCTGCGTGACAAACATTTTTTCTGCATAAAGTATGGGTACAAAGTGCTGACGAAGTTGGGCTCACTTGGAATATGTTCCTTCGTGTACTTTTCTAGAAATTCTCTAAAGTGTTCATTGTTCAATTAATTAAGCGGTATATTGGCATTGACCATCAGGGCACATAGATCCCTGGAAAACATGGATTTCTTATCGTACTCTCTCTCTCTCTCTCTCTCTCTCTCTCAGAGTTTGATGATAGTGCTTGTTTTGAGTTACGTTCAACCATATTTCTATGCCTTTTTGCATTGCAGTGTCTTTCAATGCACTGTTTTCTTGTAAATTTTATATCTACTTTGCACAACTTATATGTAATATTGCCCATATTCACACAGAAATTATTGGCTCCGAACTCCTGAATTAAGTCCTGCAGCCTTTCATACTTCGAACTCTTTGTCTTCGGCATTTTACCTCGTCACAAATACAAATGTTACGTTAAGTAAATAATACGACTTCTACATTTCACTGGTTTAAAGCGCTCACTATGACCGTGTTCCGGCTTCAACACAAACTAGAATGAGCGTAAGATGCGGTTCTGTGTTGTATTAGACGGGTCGTATGCCAGGGCTGTGACGTCAGGTACAGTATGAGAGTAGGCAACTGTTTTCCAGCTTAGACGTACCTGTAATACTAAGCTTCGTGATTGATAATTTGTTCCTGTAAGTGTGGCTCCTTCATTATTACTTCTGTGAAGAGATGACGAAGATAACAATCAATGTCGCCAATACTACATAAATACAGGGTGTTAAAAAAGTATCCAATATTTCAGAGGCGCTAGTATGCATCAAAACAAGCAAATAATGTCTAATAAACATGGGTACTACAACAGATACTTTCTGAGATATGAACACTTGTTCATAGGAGGTGCTCAATGTGACGCCCATTCATGGCAATGCATTCCTCTGCCCTTCGGCTTAAGGAATCACGCACTCTTTGAAATTTGTTTTAATACGTTGATAAGAAAGTCCTGATAACGATCCCCAGTTCATCTCTGTGGTTACACGTATGGCCCTATTAATCTGTCACCAAGAACGCCTGCTCATAAGTTGATTGAGAATCGGTGCTGATGCCTCGTTTCTTCAACTGCATGGGGATTTTCATCAGCCTACATATGTTGATTACCAAAATTCACAACACCAGCTCTGCTGAACCCTGCTCATATCCGCAACCAGACTTTTGTTTACAGTATTCCTTGCGACGTATCAGTGTTCCATGCCAGGGGTGTCAACTACGGTATGGTGGTATGATTATCTGGTAGTCTGCTGTGTTGTAGTGCAGAGAAATGCATTGCCATGAATGGACGTTACATTGAGCACCTCCTATGAACGAAATATGTTCAGATCTCAGAAAGTGTGTGTTGTAAAACCCATGTTTATTAGACATTATTTTCTTGTTTTGATGCATACTATCACCTCTTAAAATAATGGATACTTTTTTTTAACACCCTGTATGAATGAATGAATGAATGTTAGCCATGATGTCTCATATTGGGCACAGGCCTCCTGTGATGGGGTTAGAATCCCCTCGACAGGGATGGCTCAAGTGTACTCGCTTGGTGAGCCAATCCAGGCGAGCTTGTCGTGTATACTACTTTTGTGACATTGTTAATAACCCTGTTCAACTTTAACTAGTCTCAGCACTGTTCTTTTTTCATTTTTTTCTTGCACTACACACATTATACTGACACTGGCACTTTGACAAACACTGATTGCTATTTACACTATTTACCTGACACTTCCTCAACACTGACTTTACTATTTACAAAACTTAGGCCTATCTTACACTTTCACTAATACTGACTTTACTATTTACAATATCTTAACACTGATTACGTTATCTATTTACAATGACATTCCCTAGTTCTTTCCACAAAACTCTGTTCTTTGCTGTCCTCGACCATTGTTTCCCCGCCTCTTTGGCAAACATGTCAGACCATAACACTCTATATACCCGCATTATACTGTAAAATTAAAAATTTCATCCCCCTCTAATGATTGTAATAAACACTAATATTGTCAATTATAAGAATAATTTATACTTAATCTACATCAACATTTTCCCAAGTACTTTTATACCTGTTTAAAAAATAGTGTTACCTATTGAGAACTAGCGAAACTATTTAAAAGTTTGTCAATTTGTAATATCTTTGGTTCAGACATTCCGTGGTTAGAAAGTTCGCTTACACGATCAGAAAATTGTACGCCAGACATCTTTAAACGCTAATGTAAAAGGACAAAGACTATAAATAGCAAGTAACTTCCTTACTTGTACTTTTCAGTGTATTAATGAAAGAGATGTCGTAACAACAGCAACAATAGTAATTCATGACGTGTGCGTGGAAGTGTATAATAGACTGGGCTATGTGTGTGTGCCACGGAGAAGAAATAAAGCAAAGGAACTCTCCACGTGAGATATGATACAAACATACAATAAATTCATTGGCTTCTGGTTGAATACATTACAAGTACAATACAAAGGATGACATCATCCACCGGGCTGGACCAGCGGTAAAGGGTTCTCTCACTCTTTAAGAGTT
Organism: Periplaneta americana; assembly: GCF_040183065.1. Classification (NCBI taxonomy): domain Eukaryota; kingdom Metazoa; phylum Arthropoda; class Insecta; order Blattodea; family Blattidae; genus Periplaneta; species Periplaneta americana. The sequence continues at coordinate 123,103,236 of NC_091128.1, forward strand.
TTAGTTAAAGAAGCGACACAAAGAAGGAAGCATTCACCCCGTGTGATATTTATTTTCATGCGGATATAGGGCGCAACCACTCCCTTTAACAGCCCGGGCGTCATTCTCACCACACAAATAACTCTGATTTTTCTTACCTTCGTGATATGATTTCTTCCACGTCGTAATGAAGCAATATATTATCACTATTATTATTGGACCGAATGGTTAGAGCGTTGACTTTCTGCCCTGCAAGACAGGTTTCAGATATCGGCGAGTTCAAATCGTCGTTGTTCCTGCAATAACTCCTATGTGACATAGGGTAAGGTTGCGTATATCGCACTACTTTAGCATTTATAATTTTATTGAACAATACAATTTTTATTTTCTGCATTTCTTTACAGAAATGTACATTTCCAGAACATTTACCTTTTATATGAAAAATAATCCTTGAATTTGATTTAATATTTTTGAAGTAGAATGACATTTTCGAAACACTTGTCAATGGTGCCATTTAGGCAACTAGTTTCCTAAATAGCACCTGTGGTTTTATTAAATCGCATCTCTTTAAGTGGAGGGAACAGGATGAAGGAGAGCTTTTAATATTGAACATATTGAACAGTATTTAATATGCATAATGCAATAAATGCAAAATAAAGTTCATTGAAATTAATGAAAGAGAGTAACGCATCTTCAAATGAAATTGAAAAAATAGAGCATAAATTACCTAATATTTAAACTTTCTGAATGCGTTTTTTTTTATTGTTACACATTTGCCATGTGCTTCACCAGGCAGTTCAAACTGTAAACTGCGTTACCTTTTCTCCACGATTATCTCGAAGCCACCTAAGAACTGCTTCATGATTTAGCTGTCTGAAATGGTTTGAAGATAGAAACATCTAAAGGCTGGGCCTCTGAGTATTATGACGAGGAAGCTGAAATAGGAGAACATCATTTTCCCGAGATAATCTAGCTTCTAATTTTTTGGAATGGGTCGTATAGGTGGACATACAGAAGCAGCACTTTTTTCTATGGCAGGTTTCAGTGGCAAACAAAATGTTTGAGCTATTCAACAAATAGTTCACTGTTGATGTAACCTGACTCAGAGCAAACAAATAACGATCCTGGTGGAGCACCAGCTGATAATGAAGGATGCACTGTTTGACGTTTAAAAATTATCACAGGTGACACAAAAATACCTGGTGCGCTTGTACAACACACACTTGTTGTATTAACGCCCTTTTCACCACTTGATATTGCACCCAACTGATGCATTCCTAGTTCAGTTGAAATTTTTGGGCCTTCTTTTGTACGGCTAGAATTGCTACAGTTGCTCATATCGCACCGGTGCGAATTAGGCACCTACAAAGTGGTGAGAATTAAGAAACTACATCATAAGTTATTATTTTCTTCATTCTAGCCTATAATCACCACATGTTCGAAAATCGTACTAAGTTAAATGTTCTTTAATATTTCTTTTAACCAATAACATCTTAAGATTATGGATTCCTTTGCATACAAATCCGTTATTTAGTTACAAAATGTTAGCTAAATATACATCCACCTGAGCAATTATATTAAATAATCTATCACCACGCTGCTAGCACAAAGAAGTGGCAAAAATCAAGTGACATAGTGGTAGTTCATATGGTAGATTGTAACAATACCACTAGATGCTACACTACTACAGTAACTTGTTTTAAACTAGCAGTGGTGCCATTTAGGAAGCGGTGCGATTTATGCTACTCTACCCTATTTATCGATTTTCAGATTTTTTGCTTTATTAAATGACTTAAATAGTGATACAGCAAATAATAAAATCTCCTATATGTAATTATATTTCTTTCTTTCGAAAATGTAAGAATTCACAATCCCCTATGCACTACTGTCATAGAAGAATAAATGTGTTTTTTCTTCCTACTGAAAAATTGTATATTTTGCACATAGGAGTTATTGCAGAAACAACGACGAAAGTAATTTGTAGTTGACGAAGGCTCTGTTTGGGATAGGTTTCCTCCGGTTAATCCCAGCTCTTTTGTTGGCATTTCACAAATTCTCCACCTATCTGATCATCATAATTTGGCCACACTTTAACATGCCTGCTGCAATTCAACTGCTCCACTTTACGTGCTCGGCAAGAACGAACATACGCCAACGTCAAACTCTTAACCTGTCTACCACGGGGTTAACCTATATCGTAATGAAAATGTTAAAAAACAAACAATTTTGGGTAATTAATTCATTGAATACATTACGCTTTGATCCACAGTGATTTGATCGTAACGTATCTGATGAGACGTTTTTGTTTACTTTCTCCTCTCGCAAATCTTGAAGAGTGGGTGATTGGAGTTACATTCATCCCCACTACGGGACATTGATCTTAAGGAGCACAACTACTGTTTTCAGTGTTGTAGCACATTACATTAAAAATTTCTCAAAACTATTGAACGTATAAAAAAAATATTTCACTAAGCTTGTTGGCATTGACTTCATATCTATTACCTCTGTGAATTAAGGTAATAGTACAGTCTAGTATATACAGTCACGAAGCTCAATATGTAATAAATATGCATCCATAGACAGTTGCTAACCTCTAGGATCGCTACTATCGCCTCAGTACAGACAATGCGAAATAGTACCTGCATAGTCTATTGTTCTTAGCAACCTCACAACTCAAGCTTCGTGACTGTATATACTAGACTGTGGTAATAGGTTCTCTTCCAATCAGTATATATACCATTGTGTATGAGAGGAGAAGTAGATCCGTGGCCCAACGCTCCTCAGGTCTAAATATAAAATGGAGCGATTTCAACTCTTTATTTACCATTTAACAACAAAAAAATGAATCAAAATAGAATCGCCAAGGCAAACTTTATTAGTGTGCAATACGGAAAACGGAGCCAGAAAATAGAAGACGTACAGTAGGTAAAAAAAGAACACGTGGTGGATCAAGAAGAAGATGAGACATATGCTTATAGATTAAAACATGATGGAATTTTGATTCACTATTAGAACTAAGTTTAGTTATACAAACTGTAACAGAATTATTTCTAGCAATACATTACGACATGTCAGTCTAAAGAGTGTATGAATCATTAATTGCAGTTTTCTAGATTGATCGATTATGTATTCTTCAATGGTACACATTACTCTGAAACTACTTGTCCAAGAGATTAAATTTTCAGAAAAAATGTTTAGGCCTATAAGACTGCATGGAATAATTGAAGGAGGAATTATTGTGATGTTGCAAGTTCTACTCATTGTACGGTTAGAAATTTTTTGTTATCTTTATAAATATAAATTCACATATAGCCTATAATAAATATGTATATATATATATATATATATATATATATATACACACATATACATATACTGTACATACATACATATACTGATTGGAAGAGAACCTATTACATTTTTCACAGAGGTAATAAATGAAGTCAATTCCAACAAATTTTGTCAAATATCACTGTCGAAGACGAATCCAAATCCCAAGGAATTTGAATGAATTAATTAATGAGCGAACGAGCTAGCGAACGAATGGACGAATGAGCGAACGAACGAATAAACGAATGAACGTAAGAATGGATGGATGGATGAATGAATGAATGAAAGAGCGAGCGAATGAATGAATGAGCTAGCGAACGAATGAGCGAACGAACGAACGAGCGAACGAACGAACGAGCGAACGAACGAATAAATGAATGAACGAATGAGCAAACGAGCTAGCGAACGAATGGACAAATGAAAGAATGAGGGAACGAACGAATGAAGGAATAAATGAATGAATGAATGAATGAATGAATGAATGAAAGAACGAAATAATGAATGGATGGATGGATGAATGAATGAATGAATGAATGAATGAACGAGCGAATGAATGGATGGATGGATGGATGGATGGATGGAAGAACGAGCGAGCGAGCGAGCGAATGAATGAATGAATGAATGAACGAACGAACGAGCGAACGAATGAACGAACGAATGAATGAATGAATGAATGAATGAATAAATAAATAAATGAATGAATGAATGAATGAATGAGCGAACGAGCTAGCAAACGAATGCATTAATGAACGAATGAGCGAACGAACGAATGAACGTACGAATGAATGAATGAATGAATGAATGAACGAACGAATGAGCGAACGAGCTAGCAAACGAATGCATTAATGAACGAATGAGCGAACGAACGAATGAACGGACGAATGAATGAATGAACGAATGAGCGAACGAACTAGCAAACGAATGCATTAATGAACGAATGAGCGAACGAACGAATGAACGGACGAATGAATGAATGAATGAATGAACGAGCTAGCAAACGAATGCATTAATGAATGAGCGAACGAACGAATGAACGGACGAATGAATGAATGAACGAATGAGCGAACGAACGAATGAACGGACGAATGAATGAATGAATGAATGAACGAATGAGCGAACGAGCTAGCAAACGAATCGACGAATGAACGAATGTGCGAACGAACGAATGAATGAATGAACGAATGAGCGAACGAGCTAGCAAATGAATGGACGAATGAGCGAATGAGCGAACGAACGAATGAATGAACGAACGGACGGACGGACGGACGGACGGACGGATGGATGGATGGATGGATGGGTGAACGAACGAGCGAATGAATGCATGAATGAGCTAGCGAACGAATGAACGAATGAGTAAATGAATGGATGGATGGATGGATGAACGAGCGAATGAATGAATTAATGAATGAATGAACTACGGATAGGTTTTTACTCCGTAGTACTTACATTTATAAGAAAAAGATTAATAAAACGAAAGCACAAATCGAACAGATCTGTGTCAATGATCTTCTGCATTCCATCTCTCCACTGCCTCTCGGAAATTGAGCCCGGGTCCATCATGTTTGTAGGACGATACATATACCAAATACAGTATTATAACTATGTTTTTACGTTAGTAATGCATCTGGATTGTCCATAATTTCCGAGCTGTCGTGAAAGCAAAAGCAAAGACGTCAATATCGCTTTGAATCCTTATCGGAATCTAAATCTTACATTAAGTTACCAGACAAGTGCCGATTGCTCAAGCAGGAATAAGCTTAGACGTAACAAGAGTCAGAATCGTTATGAACGCTCATGATGAAATCCTTTTATGTTTCCACTTTGCAAATCACAAAATAGTTTATACTCGAACATGTAATGGCATGAACGAAATTGAATCCATATAGGCCACATAGAGTAACGGATTGAATATAATGATATTGTTATCGACTTTGTAACAGATTGTTAAATATGTTCTCTTTTGTATATTCTGATGCAAGCAGCTTATAGATCTAAACAAACCTCATCTCGTTATGATTTATACTGTAGATTAGTTTAAATGCGACACGAAAGCTATTTCCAGATTGATAATGAAATCTAGGATTTATGGTTTAGAAAACTGCTTTTAATCGATAAATCTATTTTCTCTGGTTAATGTAATAACCTTCCAGTAAACTGATTAAATATATAGGGTAAAGAGAAAATATCCGGTCTAATCTTTAGAGGCGATTGGAAGGATTAAAGCAATATTTTGTTAAATCACCATCAATTCTAGGCTAAATGTTTTCGTACCACATTACACACGGTTAAAGTATAGGCTATGTAGTTACTTTAAGTTCGGATGTAGTATAATTAACTTGTGCTTCTTATGATGGTATAAATTTTTTATTAGTGTTCTTTGAATATTAGTAAAATTGTATCAGCTTCTTTTATTTCTGGCTAAGTGGAAGAGAAGGCCTGATGGCCTTAACGTCACCAAAATAAATGCATTATTATTATTATTATTATTATTATTATTATTATTATTATTATTACTACTACTACTAGCCGTACCCATGCGCTCCGCTGCACCCATTAGAAATAAATATAAAGTAATTACATAATTAAAATAGGACATTTGATCCAGGGAACATTCGTGTTTGATAGAAGGATAAATCGTTTATTATGTTACTTAATTTAAATTGTGTTAAACAAATTAAAATGCGATCATTTTGATCCAGAGACCACTCATTTGGTTATGAAAATTATTTTAGGAAATACAGGAAACGAATGCCTATCAAGTTTTCTGTGCATAAGAAGCTATTTTAATCTTACCTATCCTCGATTCACTCAGAAGTTACTGTAATAACATTATAGCATTATGTCCATTTAGAGAAACTACACTTTTCAATGGTGAATTAATTATACAAATCGGTTAATTTAGCTTCCGATAGTACTTCATGCAAACACAGAAACATTCTCTGTAGGCTACCGTATGTTTCATAGCTTTCGATTGTTGTTGTCCAAGGCCCCTTATAGACGGAGTCATTTGTTTTTTATTTCATTACACCACCTTAGATGGCATTGTTATTGTAATTTTGAAACTCATTTATCTCATTAAATATCAGCCCTATCAAGATTTTGCATGGAATAAAACTTATCGGAAATTATTTTTAAAGAAACTTTTGTTATGTAATATTTTCATGAAAATTAATAATAACGGAGATATTTCGATTTATTTAATTCAAGCCCCCTTATAACCCCCCTTTTAAATAAAATATTTTGAATTCCATATAGCCTAAATTCTAAGTTACAACGAACTTAATTTATATTCCAATTTTCATATAAATCGGTTCAGCCATTATCGCGTGAAAAGGTAACAAACATCCAGACAGACAGACAGACATACAAAAATTTCAAAAAAGCGATTTTCGGTTTCAGGGCGGTTAATTATATATGTTAGGACCAATTATTTTTGGAAAATCGAAAATTACCAGAGATTGTTATTATTATTATTATTATTATTATTATTATTATTATTATTATTAACCATTGGTGTAGTACAAATAATATTTGAGTAACTTAATGCCAGACTAGAGTCGACGGCAATTCGGAAGGCGGTAGTCTGCTAGCATTTGCGTCGAGAGAGACAGATTGAGAGGGTAAGGCAGCGTACATCATTGCCACATCGTACTTCACGAGCATGTGCAATACAAATAGTGCAGGAGAGAATTTAAATTATCAAAAGACAATAATGACCTTACCCGTTGATTACTGTAAGCATGGCACCAAACAAACCCTCTTTCCTTCACTAACAATATTATTTGCACGTTTCCCACTCCCACACCACATGCTTCTACAGTCGTTTCTTGCGCGTTGGCAACGTTGCAGTCAGCATCAAGATGGCCGACAGCGTTCTGCTCGTCAATATTTTTAAAATAATTATACACCTTAAACACTATTTTCCGCGCCTGCCTGTGCAATATTTGTCTTTTTACAGTCTCTTCTTCCATTTATTTATCTTACACTTACACAGTAAATGTCAGTTTTACTTATTCAATGTATTGAAACACTCACACGTGAACAAACGATCTCTGGAAGTACTTGTTATAGATTGATTCTGATTGGTTCTACTGTACAAGTTTGTGATGTCGCATACCAGAAATGCTACGGGGCATGTGGCAGCTGACCGCCTTCCGAAATGCCGTCTAGTCTAGTCGAAACGTTCTAATCTAAACCACGATCATGAACTTCAGTTCACAGCTCTGAACAACGCAGCGAAGATTATATTATTTGCTTGGAAATGTTTGCATTTTTTTCTGATAACTGTTTTAACTTCTGAAGACACCAAGTTTAACTTTAAGGCAGGTAACTTCGTATGGAAACACTTCCGACCCGTGGTTACCTAACTATGTATTCTTGATTTGGTTCCTCCTATCACACCAAAAAAAATTGTCCAGGTATATTTGAGCTGGTTAGAATGACAGTGGTGTAAGTCAACAAATTGCACAAACTGACATATGCCTGGATTTGTGTTCCTCTTTAGATCCTATATTTAGTGTGATAGTGGTGTAAATCAATAGTACAAAGACTGGCCAATAGGAGCAGAACCAATTTTGTCTATTGAACTCAACATTCGACTAGATAACTTTACAAAACTTTGGATTAATCAAAACAAAATTCATATGACTTACACCACTGTCCTTCTAACCAGCTCATTTTACACTCTACCTATATACTACTATATTATACATAATTTAAAATATAGGCATGTGTACAGGGCCTGGCAAAGGGACGGATGATTAAGAAGCAATACCTTGGAGCAACAGTAACAAATACAGAGACATCATTTTATTTTTACTAACATTTCTAATATTAACCTGGCTATACCTTTGGATTAACGGTTGAGAACTGCAAACACCGTTTGCTACCCCTTTCCACGACTGGAGTTCGATGTTACCAGTTGTGCCAACTATACACTCTTAATTGAACTCTGTAAACGATTACTAGTCAAGAAGGCCTTGTTGATTCAGTTTCATTTTTAATAAAACTGTTGCATTTCACTTCAATTATCAATATACAGTATATTATACAATCTCTGATACGTGGCTATCCATAATTTTATACAGCGGTCGCCCACGGTAGCGTAGTTAGTATAGTGCTGGCCTTCTATGTTCGAGGTTGCAGGTTCGATCCCGGCCAAAGTCGATGGCATTTAAGTGTGTTTAAATGCGACAGACTCGTGTCAATAGATTTACTGGCATGTAAAAGAACTCCTGTGGGACAAAATTCCGGCACAATGGTGACGCTGATATAAGCTCTGCAGTTGCGAGCGTCATTAAATAAACCATTTTTTTTCTCATACAACAGAAGCTATATACCTAAATAAAATAAAACGCATAAATGATATAGGCTAATAGTTTTAATTAAGGATAATGAAATAAACGTGAATCATTTTAAAAGGTAAAATTATTGAAAGCATAATGTTGGCAAACAAAGAAACAAATGCTAGGGAGGTGGTAAAACAAATGCTAGTTAGGTGATAAAAATTGTAGGATATGCAGCCATCATTGGTTGAAACACGTCGTTCTGTACCGTTTTATTAGTCAAAAGCAGTATGACGTAGTAAAAGTGTCATAGTTTCCATTAAACTCTTTCGTAAATCTACCCAGTTCAAAAAGACATTTTGCCTAATTTCCAGGCTCTATTTATAAGCATTCATACGTAGGTATGTAAAAATCTACAGGGACATCATTTTATTTTTACTAGCATTTCTAATATTAACCTGGCTACAGCTTTGGATTAACGGTTGAGAACCGGAAATATCGTTTGCTATCCCTTTCCACTACTGGAGTTCGATGATACTGGCGTAAAATACAAACAAATCACTTTACTAGGTATGGGAGAGAAGAAAAGTAGTTCATCCATTTACGTAAACTAGGAAATATCGCGATTTTGAGTTCGATCATTTTTATTAGATTTTTATTTAATCAAAATAGAGTGCTGTAATACCAATAAGTGTTTTTACTCACAAATTGAGCTATCCATTCGTACGTATTCATTATGCAATGTAGGCCTATATTATACTGTCTACAGCACATTAGCGTAGCCTACAATATAGAGAATGAAGTTAAATTGAAAAATAATCATAATATGAATATTTAAACACATTTTTGACGACAGTACCTGTGCGAAAATATGATTCAATATTGAAAGTTCTTTCATCACTGAAAAACGCGAACATATTTGTGGAACGTACTATATTCTCTAACTCAGTACTGTTTACTATGACCGTAAGGCAACTTTGACTGCATACGCGGCCTTGGTTCTGTGTGGTGGACTATTGGAAGTTTACTAGTAGAGGGGGTGGAAGTGAAGTACAGTGAAACATCTGATTTACGGACATCGAAGGGACGTAACAATCTGTCCACATCTGGGAGGTGTCCTTAATTGGGAGGGAGGCTTCCCAATCTAACAGTAAATTTATAATATGCATTATGTATCCACGCTTTAAATGAAATGTATTACTGTAGTTTAATTCTAAACACAGTCTACTGTACTGCAGTAAATTCTTTGCAACTCTCGTAGATAAGACCGAAATAGGGAAACAGGATTGTGCCATGCAATTTTATTCCAGGTGTTCAGTTAGATAGTACTGTAATTTACAGTTTTCAACTAAACTTTTACGTTCAGGTGCCATGTCTCTCGAAACTGATCAACTGATTGAAGTGAAGAGAATAATCCTAATAACCCTATTATGTGTCGAATACAATTTCACAATCGCTGAAACCTTGGACCCAGCAGACAGGTTAAATTTTATGACTTTGTTTATCCACCAGCTTCCAGCCAACATGGGTTAGCGAGCTGGGCTAGTGGTAGCCACGAGACCCTTATTATCTTCTTTCATGTTAAGGAATTTTTGTACAGTTCTCAAAATTAAATTTTCCATTTTTGTAACGCATTACGTCTTGAAATCCAAGTTCTGTCCGCAGTCAGGAGGTAAAGCAAGCTTTAGGACTGTGAAACAGCTGTCCGTGTCCGTGTTTGAGAGTGTCCGTAAACGAGAGTTAAATTTATCTTTATTTCTGTATTATTTCAGTTTATATCCGTATATGAGGAGTGTCCATATCTTGGGGGTGTCCGTGAGAAGAGGTTTCACTGTATATTAAAAAACTCGGATACAATAAAAATTGAAATGATGTCCCTGTATAAGAAATTAGTGTCTTTGAATTTAAATTCATGAATTTCGGATGTAGTGACAAACCTTGATTGTTAATAGACCACAGAGTAAACTGAATATCGCTCTGTAAGATGACAGTAGATTTCGATGCATCAACTTTAACGTAAACGAAATAATGGCTTTACTGTTCCGGAAAGCACCTTCAATGAGCCAATATTAACCTTTACGCCGTCTCGCAGCAGTTCCTTATTCAAGCAAGGTGACACATTTGCCATGTGAAATTACACGAACATAGGCATCTATCCTCTTCCTCTATTAAAAACTCCGTACAAAGATGTTGAAGTTGAGAATTTCTGGTTGGCCCTCCCCCCTTTCGCCCTCGCATTTCAATGCATTGGGTAGTATCGCATGCGCTCTCAGCAGCCTCTCCCGTACAATCAATGCGTGGTACTGTTTCAACCCTCAACTCCACGTTTTCCAATCCACTCCAACATACAATGCTGGTTACTATGGGAACCACTCAGGATGCTGGGCTGGGGCGCTCCATCCTTCCTTACCCGTGCAACTCTTCTCTCCCGTTGAGTGCGAAGGCTGCAATAAGAAAGAGACGCGTCAGAATCGCTACCACTAAAGTCACTACATTTCATTACTTATTACCCATTTAGTCAGACAACATCATGTATCCTCTTTCCGTGACTGAGAATGGCGTTCAAGTTCTGGGGAATCCGTGGCGAGTTTTCTGAACCTTCCTGCTACCAATAGTAATATGCGTTACAATAGTGGTATGTTGAAGTTTTCATGTTCGAGGAAAAGTTTGAAAAAGCGAAACGTAGTTGAGCGTTTTCATTTTCCAAGAATTGAAAGAAAACATACCGCTCGTGTATCGTACATTATTTTGTGCGAGATCGTGTGTATTTACTTGCTTTCTGCATAAAACCAATACGCGGTAAGTGTGAAATGCCACATTCAGTATTCCCAACGTAACACACATAACAATTTCCCTCTTCTTACCGCTTAAGTGCCATATTCATTTTACTGCTTTAGGCTTTTAACATATTATTTTTAGAGACGTTTAACATAGTAATAATTATAAATTGGAGTGAAATTGCAGTGTTAATTACTGATTTTAAATATTTGCAAAAATTAAGTAAACTCTACAACACCACAAAAGTTACTGCATTTGTAGCGCAAATAACATTAAGGAAGCCGTGAAAAAATCAACAAGGTTCCAGATGTCGATGTTATTACTACAATCTATTATATAAATAATATTGTTAAAATACTAAAATGAAAAATAAATAATTACATAACCTTACCGTTTGTTTTAAGTTCGCATTTATAGACGGGGGGGAAAAAAATACAGACGTATATCACGGCCTGCTGGAATATAGTAAACACAGAAAACATTTTATAGCAACAGTGTTGAAGATAGATATATTTGTTTTCCAAAGTTGCCGTCATTGAACAGAAACCAAGATGGAGATTTCATTGCAACTAATCAGAAATTCCTCTTTTAGGTATGTAATAAACGATCTTCGCACAAAATAATGTACGAAACACGAGCGGTATGTTTGTTTTCATGTTCTCGGAAATTAAAAAAGCTCAACTACATTTCGCTTTTTCAATCTTTTCCTCGAACATGAAAAGGTCAACATACAGCTCTTGTAACGCATATTACTATTGTGCGAAGATCGTTTATTACATACCTGAAAGAGGAATTTCTAATTAGTTGCAATGAAATCTCCATCTTGGTTTCTGTTCAATGACGGCAAATTTGCAAAACAAAAATATCTATCTTCAACATTGTTGCTTTAAAATGTTTTGTGTGTTTACTATACTCCAGCAGGCCGTGATATACGTCTGTCTTTCCCCCCCCCCCCAGTCTATAAATGCGAACTTAAAACAAACGGTAAGGTTATGTAATGATTTATTTTTCATTTTAATATTTTTAACAATATTATTTATATAACATATTGCAGTAATAACATCGGCAAGTTTGTTGATTTTTTCACGGCTTCCTTAATGTTACTTGCATCACGAATGCAGTAACTTTAGTGGAGTTGTAGGCCCAGAGTTTACTTAATTTTTGCAAATATTTAAAAACAATAATTAACAGTGCAATTTAGGTGAAATTGCAGTGGTAAGTTTCCAATTTATAATTATTACTATATTGAACGTCTCTAAAAATAATATGTTAAAAGCCTAAAGCAGTAAAATCAATATGTCACTTAAGCGGTAAGAAGAGGGAAATTGTTGTGTGTTAGGTTGGGAATACTGAATATGGAATTTTAGACTTTCCGCGGATTGGTTTTGTGCGGAAACCAAGCAAATACGCACGATCTCGCACAAAGGTTTTTTACTACATAGGCCTACTGCTACCAAGGGGGGTAACACATTTACCCCAGTCAAAATCATACACCGATATGTTTTAAATATTTGGAATATTTAACAATTTATGTTTTATTGATTAGCCTATAGACGTACAGATAATGCAAAAATTTAAAACAATTATAGGCCTAGTATTTAAAAATACAGAGTGATTAAAAAGTACTTTGTTGAAAACGTATACGAAAATTAATTAGCTTTAGATATGTTGCTGGTGACACTATGATAAAACATACAACGTGATTCACGAGGATTTACCGTCCCTTACGGAACTTATTTCCGAAGACATTCTGAGCAAAAAATGTTATATAAACATGTGTCCTAATCTAAATATTTTCAGAGTTACACTAATTTGAAGTAGTTAGTAAAATATCTTTTTTCTTTAGTTGTAAGGATAAAAAAAATATTACAAAAAATAATGAACTATTCAGAAGTGTCATTTCTTTAATTGGTTAGTGTTCTGAAGCTAAACATGTATTGTTAGTTATTTGTATAAATTTTATTTTTATATAATTCTCACACACTTATCACAAAAATTGTTACAAATCATACGACTTTAGAAACTTGATTCTTTACAGTTTAATTCTGCTCCAGATCATATATATACCCAGGTAGGTCGGCCTTATAGGCTTTGACGTTAACAATTTCTATCAGGTTTACTACGCTGACATCTAGTTGTTACATAAGGAGTCACGTCATAATTCCCATTTGAATTGCATTAGCGACTGTACTGCCATCTCGTGTTCGTTTACGGCGGACGGGTGGCGATCCTGGCGGTTGTTTTCTTCAAAGTGCAAACGATTTTTACATAGCGATGACCTATCTGTTACATATATGATCTAGGATTCTGAATCCTAGCGTACAATCTTAAAGAATTTACATGAGTGGCGTGATTTGTCACAACTGTTGTGTAAATGCGTAAGAAAATGTAATTTTGTGATAAAAAAAATATTCTATACGAAGCAACTGTGGAAATAATAACATATTTATAGCTTCAGAATACTAGCCAATTAAAAAAATGATACTCCTTAATAGTTCATTCTTTATTTGTAACATTCTTTTAGCCTTAAAACTCGAGAATAATGGTATTTTACAAACAACTCCAAATTAGTGTAACTCTGAAAATATTGAGATTAGGACAAATGTTTATATGACATTTTTTGCTCAGAATGTCCTCAGAAATAAGCTCTGTAAGGAAAGGAAAATCCTCGTGAAACACTCTGTATATAGTAAATTTTAACTTACCTCCTTCCATTTCAAGACCAACTCCTCAATGCAGTAAGCTTATATAGTTTTGACATAGTATTGGAAAACACATTTACAATCATTGAAAGTCACAGTACTATAATATAAATTGGAAATCATTTCACTTAAATCTTCAAATTTAAGTGTTAGGATATCATCTATACCTATGGTCGCCAGCACTCACTGAAATGGGTAAAGTGCAAGGAGTGCAACGAAATGTGCTTCGTCGTGCAGAAAGGATAGGGAGACAGCATAAACGCCAGCAGCCACAGATGCACGCTAGTGCAATGTCATATCCGCGGGTAAGAGACCCTATCCCGAGGATGCGTAGTGCTGATGACCAATGATCTATACAATCATGAACTTCTCAAAAATATTTGTTGTAATATAATAAAATATTAAAAAATAATCTTTGAAAAGTTCTAAAAATAAATGACTAAAACAAATTTGATTCTTTGTTGAAATTCAAATATTCCAAAACATCTAGGCCTATACTACAATGAGCATCTCGAAAAAGGGCCCCACTAAAAACTATTTAAAAAAATCACTTTTAGAATAATCATAATACACGGAAATAATAGACTAAATCTCAGTGCCTGGGAAAAGTGACATAAGTCAGTTTCCACAAACCTTTTTTGATAATTTATTGACAACTTACACTGGTTTATGTCGATTTGATTTTTTTCTGTATGAATTATTGTAATGGGAGAAATGCTTATATCTCTTTTTCCAAGCGAGTAGATGTTCCGTAAGTTGTCAATAAATTATCGAAAAAGGTTTGTGGAAACTGACTTATGTCACTTTTCCCAGGCATTGCAGAAATATAAAATTTGGAAACAAAAGACCATGATAATATAAATAACAATATAAAAATATAACACAAAATAACTATTTGGAAGCAGAAAAACTTAAAAATGGAAAAAAAAAAAAAAAAAAAAAAAAAGATACGATTTGCATTTTAGGGATCCTGGAATTTTCATGACAAATTACCAAAGGGAGTAACAAGATCACCCAACATGAAAAATACGAATTACATCTTAAAGCAGATTAATCACTTATGTTATTCTTAATTCAGATTCATAGTAGACGCATAATGTACAAATACATGAAATTAGAAATAAGGAAAAAAGAAAGTATTATTTAAAAATCATGTGTGGGGTAATCCAATTATCCTCCCTTGGTAGCAGGAGGGTTAAACTAAAAGCATACGTCATCTAAATGGATGCCGACATATTACCTTACTACTACTACGATGGCATCACAGCCCAAAGTCGAGCCTTAGCCTCCTCAATTTTCTTCCTCCAACTGTCTCTGTCCTGTGCTAATCTCCTCCAGGCAGTTGTTCCGAGATAGTCCTGAGAATCGATCGTTACCGCATCTATCCATCTATTTTTGGGTCTTCCAATTGGTCTTTTACCATGTATTTTCCCTTCTAAGATCTTCTTTGGTATCCTGTTCCCTTCCATCCGATAGACATGTCCGGCCCATTCAAGCCTCCTTAATTTGATGAAAGTAACAATATCAAAACTTCTATATCATTTACATAGCTCGTTATTATAACGTATTCTCCACTGCATATTTTCTTGCACTAGTCCAAAAATTGTTCTGAGTATTTTGCGTTCAAATATACCTAGTTTAGCTTCTGTCTCCTTAGATAATGTCCAAGTTTCGCTTGCATAACAGAGAATACTTCTAATAATTGTTTTGTATATTTTAAGTTTTGTTTCCTTGTGCACACAGTTAGATTTCAATATTGCACTTATTGCAAAATAGGTCTTATTGGCTGCAGTGATTCGACTCTGTATTACAATTAATTCGTTATTGTTACTTGTCATTACAGTTCCAAGATATTTAAACTTCTCAGTTTCTTCAAACATGTTTATCGTCAGATTAGGAGAGTTGTATATATTCTGTTTATTTCTTATTTGTGTCATCCGTTTGGTTTCACTTGCATTAATCTGCAACCCGATTTTAGCGGCTCCTTGTTCCAGGTCTTTATACACTTCTTCTATTGCTGTCAACGACCGTCCCATAACATCCAAGTCATCTGCGTATCCTACTATTTGAACGCTCTTGTAAACTAAAGTGTTCTTAGGATCTATACCTGTCTGTGTTATCACCCAATGTAAAGCAAGATTGAAGAGCATTGGTGCTAGAGCATCCCCTTGTTTCAGCCCATTATCAATATTAAATTGTTCTGTTGAACCACCATATATCTTCACTTGAGCCATGGTTTCTGCCATGGTCATCTTGAGACATATTACCTTACTCAGCGAAAATACAGTATGTCAGACAAAAGGAAGAAAAAATACAGTAAGACCCAGAATAAGGTAAGAAATTTGACTTTGCCGGAAGATGATGACGATGACAAATGATAACTATCCTCAAAGTATTGGTCTAGGTATTATAATGCTTACTCCACTTGTTTTTAGATCAAATGACCTCGGGTGCAGTCTCAGTCGAGGATAATTGATTTTTAAGGAGAAAGATTGTTAATTATCTCCATCAAATGAGGGACTGAAATCTTTTTGGTCCATGCAGTAAATTCATTGTGTGAGAAAGCTTCTTTTGTAACATATTAAACAAGAACCTTTGCTCTCAAAATCCGTACGAAATACAAAATGTACACAACTTTGACATGGTAAATTGTGAAGTTCATATAATACAAGAATCAGACAAGTTGAAACTAAAATTCTTGTGTAATAATCACAGTACGAGGTAGAGGCAGTATAAGAACGTTTTAAAACATAAGCTGGGGACGAAGGTTCCTTTAAGTTGGAATGCAAATGTCTGCTATAAGCCCTCGACATTCATAGCCCCGGCGACGGTGTTGTAGAGATAATGTGTCCTAGTCTCCTTGGTGTATAAACCTCACATAGATTTTGTCTTTCCAAGTCACTTATTTACATTCACATCTCATTCGCATGCAAATCACAGAGCCATTGACTCGAGATTTTCGAGGATTTTCACGGAAGGAGGGTTGGCAAAAAAGAAAGGGTAGGTGGTGGGGATAACGAACAGTAATGGTTGTGAAAAGTAGAGGGGATGCTTAGAGCTTTAATTCGGGGCAAGTCATGTTAGACAGAGCAACAAGTTATACATACACATGCAAAGATTTTTTTTTTAATTTTTTGCAATTCAATCCCCTCTTTTCAGCGCACTTGTTCGAGTTATCGCCTGTTAACTAGTAGACTATTCTATAGCACAATCTGGTAATGTAATTCGTGTTTATATCTGGTTTCAGTAAGTGATTCTGATTAAAAGGTTCTTTATACGGTATGTTTTGTTACTGAAATAGAAGCGTTTCCATTGACACAACTAGCTGATCCAGGTACAAATCCCAGTAAGCCGCGTTAGTAACTAAGCTGTTGTGTCCATCTGCCTGAAGAAATGTGGCAGCAAGAGAAGAATAACCATCGTGCACATATTTGTGTATATACAGGACATATCAAAAGTCCGGTAACACTTTCAATATTTTATTACACAAAAACTACAAATGATAGCACTTTCAAACACACGTCAGTTTAAAGTCAAACTTTCAAAGTTCTGTTTACACCTTACAGAGATTCAATGTGTGAACCACGAGTGACTCGGCAGATGTCCAAACGATAATCAAACTCTTCCCATACCCTTTTCAACATATCCTCTGTGACCGTGGCGGCAGCTTCTCGAATTCTGGTTTTTAGTTCCTCTAAATCACTTGGCAAAGGCGGTACAAACACACGGTCCTTTAGTTATCCCCATAGGAAAAAGTCACATGCAGTCATATCGGGTGACCTTGGTGGCCATGTCTTGAAACATCTGTCCCTTACTCCAGCACGTCCTATCCAACGATCAGACATCTCCGTATTCAGGTAAGCACGAACTGCATTGTGGAAATGTGGCGGAGCCCCATCTTGCTGAAAGATGAAATCGTCATCGAGATCTTGTCTAAGTTGAAGCACCAACCATTGCTCCAACATGTCCAGATATGAATGTCCAGTCACAGTAGCCTCAATGAAGAAGAAAGGTCCGTACAGTTTTCGTTGTGACAACGCGCAGAAAACATTCACCTTTGGTGAATCACGCTCATGTTCAATGATTCTGTGAGGTTTCTGTGTACCCCAAACACGACAGTTGTGCTTGTTAATTTTCCCAATCGTATGGAATGTCGCTTCGTCGCTGAAAATTAAGCGGCTGAATAAGTCATCGTCGTCTGCTGCCTGTTGTTGTAGCTGGCAAGAAAACTCTTAGCGCTTGCGTTTGCCATCCTCATTTAGCATATGCAGAAGCTGCAGTGTGTATGCTTTCATAGCCAGCCTCTTACGCAAAATCCTCCACACAGTCACTGAAGGAAGTTGAAGCTCACGGGACGCTCTATGGACTGATTTCCTTACGAATGCTTCTCTGACTCGCTCAACGTTCGCTTCACTCACCCTGGGACGGCCACTCCTCTTTTGCGGACACAAGCAACCCGTGGTTTCAAATTTACGATACCAATGGTAAATTACCTTCCTACTTGGTGCTTCTTTTCCATACTTGGTCCGGAATTTTCGTTGCACATCGGTAGCATCTTGTTTGTATGAAATTGTAACACGCGGAAAGCTCGCTCAGCGCCAGTATTCGCCATTGTTGTAACTAACGCCAACTAACGCGAACTGTCGGTAACTTATGCAACTATGCGGTAGTATTTGTAATAAAATATTCAAAGTGTTACCGGACTTTTGATATGCCCTGTACAATTGAAGTAATATAGCATATACTATATGCTGCAAGTATAAAAATATCGGATAAATTTGAATGACCTATGCTATGGGATGGCCTACAGTAGGAACGGCAATAGGCGCGTATATGAGCAAGTTGCACATAGCAGTCAGTAGTACTCCGTCACTTGCTCACGCGCTCCGCTGATACCAAGCGCACCTGAAGAGGGAAAGACTACTAAGCAAGAGTGTACAGCTCGTGCATTATGTCCAGACACTCCTCGACTCTTCCTACAGAGCAGCGCACGATATCGGATGAGTCTACTTACGAATTATAGGGGAATGGGTTAGTTTTTGCCTTGAACTCGGTAGACACACGCCCGACCTTCCCTTCTACTCCTACCTCCTCCACAGAAACATTGTTCCCTTACTGCGCATCGCGAGTGTCTTGACAAAATGCATGAGCTGTACATGGAAGGAGAGAAGCGTAAATCTTCAAACCGTTTTAACTACGACTGGGTGGTGACATTCCTTTTTAGGAATACAAAATGGGAAAACGTTCAACGTACAGTATAATATGCAAGAAGCACGTGATATGCATGAAACATAATTTAAAACAACGCTACGTAAATTTGCAGCCTATGTACTGTCAATGTTTGGTACGTAATACATATTATGCATGTGAACAATTCTTCTCTATAATGAAGCGAATGAAGCCATGAACGTTGGTCTAGCGGCTAGAGCGCTGGACTTATAATCCTGTAGACCCGGGCTCGATCCTCGGTGTACCCTCCATTTATAACTTGTGTTGGGCAAGCCCGTGGTCCAGATAACATAGTGGTTTTCTCCGGAAATCTCCGGTTCCCTTATGGCATTCCAACAAATCTCCATAATCATCTCATCACGGATGTAGTGTAGACCAGCCTCCTATGGCGCACCCTGGGCAACAACTCTGTCGGTAAATTGGTCTACATAGTTGGCTTCATATGGGTGAATGGCGTAAGTCAAGTACTCACCATTGTTTGAAAAACATATAAAATATACAATGAGAAATTGATCTTTTTATTCTTTAGGCCTACATACAGGCTGGAACGTAAGTAATGTCATTAATTTCAGGGGGTTATTCTTTGAGTTATTTAAAGCAAAAAAGTTTAATACAATTTTACCCGTTTTTGCTTTCTTTTCGAGAAATTTCATCCGAACAAATGTAATTTTCGTTCTGAAAAGGAATTTTACAATGTTACATTTGTTCGGATCAAATTTCTGCACGTTTAAGGGACAAAACTAAAATTCTTTGAATCATTTATTATCATAATACACTGCTCTCTTAAATTGACTGAGTATATTGGGGATTAAAACAATGGCTTCCCAAAACACGCTATCTAATGTCTCATATAAAATAATTTTTTATGTTTATTAATGGTTATTAGAGGAGAAAAATTCGCTCCGGCGCCAGGGATCCTTAGTTCTACGTACCAAGCGCTCTAAGCGCTCAATCCACAATACCGCATCGAATCCCTCTCCTCCAGTGTTTTTCCCTTTGTGGTCTGAATCCAAATTCGACATAATTATATGAAGTCAACTGCCATTGTACAAGGAGTGCACTCAATTGAGTGACTTGGTGGTCGGGATTCCACAGTAACATGCACTGTTGGGCGAAGAATCTATGTAAAAATTAATTTTTTTGACCCTACAGAATATTATCTGTTATGATAACAATGGTTATTAGAGGAGAAAAATTCTCTCCGGCGCCGGGGATCGAACCCGGGTCCTTGGTTCTATGTACCAAGCGCTCTAACCGCTGAGCTACGCCTACGTTCAATCCACAGCACCGGATCGAATCCCTCTCGTCCAGTTTTTTTTCCTTTGTGGCCTGACTCCAAGTTCGACTATAACTTATGTTGACATATAAGTCAACTGCCAAGGAGCGCACTCAATTGAGTGACTTGGTGGCCGGGATCCCACAGTAACATGAAATGCTGGGGGAAGAATCTATGTAAAGATTAATAACCATTGTTACCATAACAGATATATTCTGTAGGGCCAAAAAATATTAATCTTTACATAGATATTTTTTTATCTCGAAAAGGAATTAAAAAACGAGCAAAATTGTATTGAACTCTTTTGTTTGAAATATTCTAAAAGAATAACTCCCTGAAATTAATGACATTACTTGCGATTCACCTTGTAGGCCTATATTAATTTCATAATCGCTAATACTTTAGCCATGACGAAAGGCATAACTTCATGTTAAATGCATTAGGCCTACAAATGACACATGTGTGTTGTTATGTAAAAATTCCGTCCTTAAGCCAGCAAACAAAATGTGAGATTCGCCTATCATCAACTGAATAGGTATAGCTTTTCTTTACGCAGTACTATATTGTGAGCTTCTTGCAGTCAATGTTTAAGTGTTAATTGCTGGAATAAAAAGTCAATACATTAACACATCTCAGACGACATTTAACGTGCTATAACGGGAAGAGATGTAGTACTTAATAGCTGAACGAGTATTGGTATGTGTAATGAAACACATTGTGTCTCATTCCACATTATAATATTGGACAATTTTGTGATTTCCCATATCGCATTATGACTTTCGGAAGTGACAGATAAATGAAAGAGGAGAAGTGTAAAAAGCATATTCCTATGAGAAGGAAGTTGTAAAGTAAATTGACTGTATGGTGAGCAACTCCGTGCAGAAATGAATCGTAAAATGTTAGAACTCTTGAGAGTTACTAGCGTATTCAAGTTGGGTAATGGAGACTGCGTGTTTTAAGATCGCAAAACCGCTATTTTCTTCACAGCAGTTGTAATAATTGCCAGTGTCACAAGCGGTTTTCGTCCATAACTTGGTAATAAGACAGGATGGAGATTGACTGTTTATAGCCAGTATACGCATTCTGTTTACAGTCGACGCCTCTTGTAAGTAGTACTAAAGTCGTTAAAAACATTTCTCCTCCGTGGTTGTTGCTATATTTGTCATCATATTATTAAGTCTCGCGTATTCAAATTCAACCCAGGAGATTCTAAACGCGACAAAGCCTAGGCTAGACCAGGGTTTAAGCTAGAAAATAAATAATTGTCGTAAAAATCACAAATAAAAATTATATTTGTGTAAATTGCGAAATGCTTGTGCAATATTATAAATAATTGTGCTGTAACATAATAGTGGATTATGCAACGAGCCTATAATGGTAGTAATTAAGACGCGAGTATGTTTATGAAACGAGTGCAAGCGAGTGTCATAATTTTCATACGAGCGTCTTAATTACCATTATAGGCAAGTTTCATACGACTTTTTATGCTCGACCATATTTCTAACTTGAAATTATTTATAAGTATTCATGTTATTCTCATCTGACTGGGGAGCGGAACTGACCTTGTGCAATATCTCGTAAATTGTGAGATGTGCGCAGACGCGAAAGTATTGATTTTTTCCGAGAAACAAATGTCATTGACCTTGATATAATCTAGAGAGTAAAATAAACATTAATCTTGATATAACCTTGAAATTGATTTAGACATTGAAAAACGAGATGACAAATTGAATTTATTTGAATATTATTTACAATTAACGCTAATTATTATAGTAACAGAACATAACCTTCTGCGACAGTATTGGATTTCCAGCCTGCGTGACGTTTCGCTAGTTGTCTCTCGATTGCATATCCGAGAATAATCAATACTTGCGCTTTCATATTGCTACAATGGTGTTTCCTGATTGGTGGAACACCTGAACTTTAATGAATAGGTGTACTTTAATGAGGTCCATTAAAGGGCTGCTACCAGGTGTATAATTACTACATTTCGGCATGGACGAGCATAAATTTATCTATCTATCTATCTATCTATCTATCTATCTATCTATCTATCTATCTATCTATCTATCTATCTATCTATCTATCTATCTATCTATCTATCTATCTATCTATCTATCTATCTATCTATCTATCTATCTATCTATCTATCTATCTATCTACCTACCTACCTACCTACCTACCTACCTACCTACCTACCTACCTACCTACCTACCTACCTACCTATCTATCTATCTATCTATCTATCTATCTATCTATCTATCTATCTATCTATCTATCTATCTATCTATCTATCTATCTATCTATCTATCTATCTATCTATCTATCTGTGTCTCTGTCTGTCTGTCTGTCTATTTATGTATTTATTTATTTAACAGGGCAAAGCCCCAATTACAATAGAGTGTAATGAAGTATGCAGAAACAAAAAGTTATGTAATTTGTTTCTTGTAGTTTTTATTACTTTCGATCCATCTTATCACACTGTGGATAGCCTATACTTATGTAAGTATCAATTACTGCTGAATTTACATCACATTAAAATACATCATGCTCGCGAGAACTTTTTTACTCGCATGACAACAGCACCAAATACCATTAAAAGAGCACCATGGTGCTCGCGAGCATCGGGTTGAGAACGTCTGATGTAGAGTAACACCACAGTCTAGTATATATAGTCACGAAGCTCAATACGTAGTAAATATGCATCCATAGATAGTTGCTAACCACTAGGATCGCTAATATCGCCTCATTACAGACAATGCGAAATAGTACCGGCACAGTCTGTTGTTCCTAGCACCCTCACAACTCAAGCTTCGTGACTGTATATTATATATACATATATATATATATATATATATATATATATATATATATATATATATATACTACACTGTTGTAACAGATTTACGTTCAACATTGATATTGTTAATACTACCGGTACCTACTTTATATGTTTTAAAAATTGCAATATTTTAGGCCCTCATCTTTCCCATATAACTCGTAATGAAGCTACCTTATGACACTGTCTTCTTAATTTCAGTCCTGCACCGTGATATCATACTTTTTTTAGGAAAAAAGTCTATGAAGAAGGCCGTGATTCAAACATACAGTATATGTCCAAAGCCCCTAGTGTGTAGTTTACTAGTCAGCTAGATTCTAGTCACTAATGTGTAGTAGGGCCTATAGACTTAAGCTTTGAAGGACGGACTAAGAGTAAAGGCTGGTTCAAAATAAACCGGGAACGGAAACGACAAAAAGAACAAGATGAAAATATTGTTAAAATAAATGTATTTTACTTTTTAGTGGAAAAACTTGGACTGATGCTTATTATAATGCAAATTGTGGCTTAAAATTAATAAAAGATTGTTCGATTTAAATTCACTTGTAATTAATAAAGATAAAACAATAGCTATCTCATTTTCTTTAAATAATAAACCAATTTCATCTACTCTACAAATTAAAATGCATAATTTTGATTGTTCCTATATAAGTTGCAATTGGTCAGTTATTAATGAAGTTAAGGAGGTTAAATACTTAGGTTTAATTATCGATAATAATTTAAAATGGAATATTCATATTCATTATATTTGTAATAAATTACGTAGAACATTGTATTAGGCCTACTTTGTTGTTCTAAGAAACATTTTGCCAATTAACTGTTTACGTATAATTTATTTAGCATTATTTCAATCTATATTTATGTATGGTATTATAGGTTGGGGTGGAACTTATAAATCCAACCTATATCCGTTAATTTTACTACAGGAAAAAAGTATTAAAAATTTGTTTAAAAAAGCATAAAGATTACTCAACTGAATTGTTGTTTAAATATTTCAAAGTTTTCAACTTTAAATAAATTTATTATTTTATTTTATTAAAATATTTTCACAGATATCTTAATAACTTTGAAAGGTATGTACATAAAACATAGAACTAAAAATATGGATTCTCTGCGTTTGTCTGAACCTAAATGTAAAACCAATGCAGCTTTTTGTCATAGCGTGAGTCAAGGTCCCAGATTATTAAACAAATTTTATTCTAATATCATTTTAATCATGAATCCTCTCCAAATTAACAAAAAAAATAAATTAAAAACATTTGTATTGAATTTATGGTTTGGGTTTAAACATAATAAACACTTTTTAATCTGTATTCACTCTCAATTTTAATATTATTTTTGTCTGTAGTGGAGTCTTACTCATTCAGGAGTGGGCTAGTTTATCTTACATTATATTAGTTGGAAATTTAGAAATCATCTCACTATTCGTGAGCTGCCACAAGGGACAAAGAGTACTTAACCATATAAATGTTTACAAGTTCAGTGAACCATTAATTTTGTTTTGACAATGAAACTCCTACAAGTACATAGCTGCAAATACATTTTGTGATTGGTGGAAATATACCTAGTTTTAGAGAGGCAAGTGTTACGAAAAGTAAAGAATGCTAATGAACTTGGTTTCATTTCGAATATAGTTGATGATTCAGAACAGGCATTGAGCCTTTCAATGCAGCTAAAGTTACAATCGGAATAATAGATGTAGGTATTCCAAGCCTCTTAAACACATCTTTCATGAAGAGAGTAGCGGTACCTCTTGCTCCAACCAGAAGTCCGATTACTTCATTGCAAACTTACAAGCAATAAAAAAATAAATAAAAAAAATTAAATGTGAGTATTCATAATTAACTTTCACGTTCTCGTTCCCGGGCTCCGATAAGCTTGGCGTTAATTGTGAATGCTCACATTCAAATACATGTAGTTTAACAATATTTCCGTTCTCGTTGTCGTTTCCGTTCCCGGTTTATTGTGAACCAGTCTTAAGGGGATACTAAACTATATTTTGGAACTTTTTTCCTATTTGACCAATCTTTTTCAAATTTGGAGAAAAAGTTTAATATACACATGGAAAGTAACATGCAAAATCTCAGCTCATTAGATCCAATAGTTTTCAAAATAAAAAATATTTGAATTTTTAATCAATCATTAATTGAAATATCACTTTTAATTATCATTTTTTATTGTTTGGCTTTGCGCATTTGACTGTGACTTCTCAATGAATAGGGGAAGAATTCTGCATATTTATTTAGTTCTGTCACGTAAATTAGTGTAAAAATTTAATTTTTTATTTCTTTGACACTTTTTCTCCAATTTTTAAGTTGAGTGTCCCCTTAAGGCGGAAAATAGAAAAGATTGGAGAATGCGTTGAAAGATCTGCCCTTGGACAGAACACTGTCTATGAATGAATAAATATTATGAATTTATGAGTATATTATTATTACTATTACTATTATTCTTATTATTATTCCTAAAATATAACAAGGACTATTCGCGATTACGAAAAATATTCATGTAAAGTTTATATTATTCGGACGTTATTTCATGCAGACACGATTTTTTTATTACTTAGTTCTTCTCTCAAGGAGATTTTTCTTCCACAAAGTTCCACAATTCGTTTTGTGTAACAGCCCAATGGTTATTACTGAAGAGGAAAAACAAAATTTGATGGGCTGCATCATTAGTTCATGACACGGACGACATCGGAATTCGATAGAAGCCTGCTTCTGTAATGTTGAATAATGTGTTTTGTGGGGAAGCGAGTGAGACGGTTATAGGGTAGTGTAGGTAAGCTAACAAAGGCGAGATTTGATACGCGTGCGCGTGTAAACATGGACCTTATTGACCTGTATCTCTCTCGCTGCGCCAGCCCGCCCGCTTTCTGTTTTGTATGGCGGGCCTATATACAGTTCCCCGAGGACACGCTGCGGTACACCGGCCCCCTTCTTCTCTGTATTTGATTTGTGCTGAGAAGCTAAGGCTTCTGTTCTACTCTGTTATCATTTATTACAAATCCCATTTTCATTTTCTAGTCGAATAAAATAAGGAATTAGAATACAGTACTGGCTTACGTGTCGAAAATTTTGTCCTCTTATATTATAGAGTCCGACGAACGCGACAACGACGAAGGATTCTTAAGTTCGATAAAAGCCGTCTTGGTACTGTTCTCCAACCAGGAGATAAACCGTGAAAGGAATGTGCTTACTATTGCGTCATCTATTGGAGCGAAGTAGATAGATAATATTAGAGTTATAACGTCAGTTTACAAATCATGCGCTCTCGTCCATATGTTATTTCCTGTATGGAGGTATTAAAAGACTAGGGGTGCTATGCATAGACATTTCGCTAGCCCGCGCTACGAGCGTGCTAAACTAGCCCCGGCTATCGACTGATTACTTGTACAAGATTTATATCATATTATATCGCTAACACTGGTTTATGAATACGAAAAGCTTTAGTTCGCTGATCATTCACCGGAAGCCCGCGCTAAGAATATCTATGAATATGGCCCCAAGAGGTTAACAGTGATCTAATTTTGTAACTAGAGTAGTATAAAAATGTGTTATGGTTTGTGCTTTGAGAGATAGCCAATAGAGATATGAGTACCCACGTGTGTGACCTTATGACATCTTATGACATCAACATTCATTCACAGCATCACCCCGCTTCGTTTCATTCCCTGGAGACTTTCTCGTGGTTGGAGTACAATAGTAGAAGTGGGGTGTGACACCAGTTTGCCGTCATAACTCCAAACTGTGACAGCTCCGGGAAAATCTCTGTGATAAATAATAGCAATTTTTTCACTGTGATTTCGAATGATTCTTGGCTATTGCAAATATTCTAATGCCCTGGCATTCACAGAGTCATTCATTAAATGTTTCATTTCATTTAGTGTTCTGCCCGAGGGCAGGTCTTTCACTGCAAAACCAACATTCTCCAATCTTTCCTATTTTCTGCCTTCCTCTTTGTCTCCTCATATGATCCATATATCTTAATGTCCACACCTGTGGAGTAACGGTCAGCGCGAAACCAGGTGGCCCGGGTTCGATTCCCGATCGGGGCAAGTTACCTGGTTGAGGTTTTTCCGGGGTTTTCCCTCAACCCAAGATGAGCAAATGCTGGGTAACTTTCGGTGCTGGACCCCGGACTTATTTCACCGGCATTATCACCTTCATCTCATTCAGACGCTAAATAACCTAAGCTGTTGATAAACCGTCGTAAAATAACCTACTGAAATGAAAAAAAAAAAATAAAAAATATATCTTAATGTCGTCTATCAACTGATATCTTCTTCTCGCCCGAACTCTTCTCCCGTTCACCATTCCTTTCAGTGCAACCTTCAGTACAGTACGATTATTTAGTCCTGACAGTCGCCGGCGATCTGCGCCTGGGTCAGGCGAGTCCATTAAGTTACGCCAAGGGATGTTCAGGTTAGTCTGTTGCCTGCAGTCAGAGGGATCGGATGTCACGCATGCGGTATAGCGTTGTTTTTCCAGTACAGTTGAGCTGTACTGCATTCTTTTAGCGACCGCTCGCCCTTATCTCTACTCCGGAACTCTCCCCACTACTCCTATTACTTCCCCTCTTTCGTGTCGCTGAGCTGTCAGGACTAAATAGTCGGGCTGTAGGCAGTTTCTTCTCAGCCAGTGACCCAACCAATTCCTTTTCCTCTTCCTGATCATATATTGATATTCATTAACCTTGTTTTAAGACTTACTTTTTATACATTATAACTTTGAAATTACAATAGGCCTAATTACATTATTACACCTATAGTAGGCCTATTAAAAATTAAGAAAATACATCAAGTTTGCATTAAAGTATATACAAACAAATATTATTATCGATTACACAAAACAAAGGTTTAAAGTATAAGTAATAGACAAAAGAGTTATTTAGGCCTATGCCTTTTAAGAACACCATAATAAACGTGTTTTGTTGCTGTAAACCAAATTTTAACGCACTTTATACTGTTCTTTTGGTTATTTAAGTTAATCCGGACTTTCGTTAAACCGGTCAACGTATCCCCCAATTAGTCCGGATTAACGAGGTTTTACTGTAGGCTATTCCTAAATGATCCATTTTAACCCTGTAAAAATTACATCAAATCATGGATGCAATTTGTTAAGTACAGGGACATCATTTTATTTTTACTAACATTTTTAATATTAACTTGTCTATACCTCTGGATCAACGTCGTTTGCTACCCCCTTCCACGACTGGAGTTCGATGATACTGGCGTAATATACGAACAAATCACTTTACTAGGTATAGGAGGGAAGAAAAGTAGTTCATCCATTTACGTAAACTAGGAAATATTGCGCTTTTGAGTTTGATCATTTTCATTAGGTTTTTCTTTAATCAAAATACAGTACAGTATTAACAATGATTGTTTTTACTCACGAACTGAGCTTTCCATGTGGACGTATTAATTATGCAGTGTATATTTTACTGTTACAGCACATTAGCGTACAATATATAGAATGAAGTTAAATTGAAAAATAATCGTAATATGGATATTTAAACACATTTTTTAAAATGGTGGCCGTTCATTACGATACAGGCTTCAGTTCTTTTGTGCATATTATTTCAGTATAGATTATTATACTTAATTCCAATTACCAGTTTCGTCCTTCGTACGAGTAACTCATGTTGAATTCTGTACCTACTCTATAAAAGAGTACCTTACATACTGTAAATTTAATCTTCACTTCTACCCGATCCGAAAAGATAACATTACTCAGAAATGCTATCCACTGTCCGTTCAAGTGATTTTGTCGCAGGGTCGTAGAAAGGGAGGGGGGGAATCACGTGATAGTTAATTACTTAACGAGGCCCTTTTATTGAAGTTATTTTAAACAGTTGTATAATATTACGTGACGTCCAATTCCTATCATAAATTAATGTTTTCAGAAAAGAGCTACGACAACCCAGCTACTAGACTTTACAGAGGGGCGAACAGAAGCAGTGGGGGGAAACCGGGATGCGACGTAGGCAAACGGACGACAGTACCTGTGCGAAAATATGATTCAATATTGAAAGCTCTTTCGTCACTGGAAAACGCGAACATATTTCTGGAACGTAGTATACTCACTAACTCAGTACTGCATACGCGGCCTCGGTTCTGTGTGGAGAACGGTTGGAAGTTTACTAGTAGAGGAGGTGGGAGTGAAGTACATTCAAAAACTCAGGTACAATAAAAATTGAAGTAAAAATAAAATGATGTCCCTGTACAAGCAGTTTAAATATTAACAAACTTATGATTCTTCTGGCGTGCATTTACATAAATGCCTACTTAGGTCTACAAGTTGTCATGAAGAAATTAATTCCGACATCTTCAAAACAGTTTAGTGAAATAGAGTGAACTCGCTGGGGTTCATCATTTAGCACTACACAAACAAGGGCGGCGGGCCTTCCAAATCCAATAGCTCAAAAGCACAGAACGTTGTCTGCTATTGATTATACTAATAGATCTTCGTTTGTCCAGTACAGGAGGGTGAAAGGATAAGATGGCTCTGAAGGGCTGTAAAAGGGGAGGAAGATGAGAGGGTTTGGTTGGCTTTGCGGGGGTAGTTAGGCGTGTGTACGGCAGATCAATTGTGTCCAGTATATTGCTGCTGCTAGTAGGAAAGACTATAGCTTGCTGATGTTAACTTAATGTGGCCAAACCCCTGGGAAACTAATGCACCATTACCGGCTCAATTGGGTAATTGACACACGCCTGGGGGCCCCACGTGACGGGTCACTGCATCCCCGAACAAATCGTCTCGACAGCCACCTCGTGCCTGTCACCTTATACCCTATTACACTTATTAGCTGGGGCTGTTAAGATTTCTTGCATCAGAGTAATGGATACATGCGAATCGGAACGGAAAAAGAGAATGAACAGCCATGTTAGTTATATACATGCGCTGCTGATGTAGTAATATTCTAAATTACGCAGAAACGATCTTCAATAACTTCTTCTTCCTCTTTTTCTTCTCCTTCTGCATGTATTAGGCTTATTATTAAACATGGTCCAGCTCTAGTTGATCATTCCACCTTTTCTTTGTTCGCTTTACACGTTTTACACCTTTCGGCTTATATTTCCAACGATAGCTTACTTATTAATGGAAAATACCAGACTGCTGCATTGGAGTTAAATCGCTCGCTTGAACTCGGTCGAATGTCGCACCCTCGAGCGAGTTAAGATCGGTAGTGATACGCTCGTAATAAATAGAAGCACAGTACAAGGTCATCTCACCGACATGTCTTATCTTGTATGGAAGATACACATATGTTTTGCCCACACGGTAAAAATAAGGCTTTATTTTCTGCGTTTATGACAAACGTTAATGGAACAGTCTAATGGAACGTACCAAAATGGCAACATGAAGTTATACATAAAATAGTATCAAAAACTTCGATATGCAGTTAATATTGCTAATTAACAATTATTCAATGTTTGATTTACCATATATATAGTATGATAGGTCCATACATAGTGTTCCGCCTATATACTACGACAATGTAGAAACGTTTTAGAAATATTATTGATATAGAAGTAGATTAATAACAATATTAGTACAGAGATAACGTCACAGAAAATAAAATAAAATAAAACGAATAATCATGCTGCACAACTGTTACAGACGCAAAGATTGATACACTAATTATTAGAGAATATTATTATCATTATTATTATTATTATTATTGTTATTATTATTATTATTATTATTACTAGAAAACTTGATACAGTTCTTGCATTATCGTGATTGTGTTCTCCGTTTATAATAATTACATGTACATCCAATAACATCTATCAGATGTGGCAAAAACAAAATCACTCCTGTGTGTGGGGGGGGGGGAACATTTACCTACAACATTTATATTACATTTTAAAGCAAGTTTTGTAGTTGTACTATGAAGAAGGTTAGTTAAACACTGCAAAATTTTGAAATGCTAAACATCTATGATGTTACTACACAGTTCATCACTGTAACAAGAACGAATGCCTAACGCTCGGTTTATACCGTTCGAGGATTTATCGCTCGCGACAATTTTACTCATCGTGCATGTGCGCTACCTATCGGATTATGCTATGAACTACTTGGCGCTCGAGCGAAAACGTCCGATGGAGACCTCTGGAAAATACATACATACATACATACATACATACATACATACATACATACATACATACATACATACATACATACATACATACATACATACATACATACATACATACATACATACATACATACAGTGAACGTTCGATCACTCGGACCCCGATATCTCGGACTTCGGATAACTCGGGCCAAATTTTTCGAAAATAAAATATACGAAAATATAAAAGAAGATTGACAACTTTTTCAAACGTTCTGCTGAAAAAAACAACAACAAAGTGGCAGATCAATCACCATCATGCTCCTATAACAGACCAATCGAATTACAGTAGGCTCTGATTAATGCACTTTGTCCGTCCACTGCCTGTGTTATTTGTGTCTCCGTTTTACCTGATATGTATTGATAACCTTGTTGCATTAAAGTTCAGTATAATATTGCTACTGTATAGATAACATATGGCGTTAGTGTTCATTCCTAAAGTACAACTGTATTTTCCTTCGATAAGATGGACTTTTCGTAACTCGGACAGATCTCCGCACCATTTAGTATAAGTTATCGAGCGTTGACTGCACATACATACGCACGCACGCATGAATACATGAATTACGTACGTATCTATGTCGATAATCTTCAGTTAAGTATGATGGCAAGACTTTCACTGTGTTCAACCAGATGCATTTTTTTTATAACTGTACTTACTACAGAAGTTAGTGCGTTACTGATTCTTCTACGTAAGCGTAAAGCGTAATAAGGTTAACGTTAGCAAAAAACGCTGAAGTAGACTATTGTCGTCTATTGGGATCCACTTTTATATTTAAAAACAAAGTAACATACAAAATCTATGTCTAAAAATATATAGACCCATATGTAAGCTATCTTTATTTTATCACATGTGATATGGCTTGCCACATCCTAGGTAGAAAAATTATGAGAAACTTGTTATAATAATTCTGTTTTAGATTAATATTTATAAAGAGATGGACATTCCACACCTCGTACGTTGATCTCAAAGTTGGAAACTGAAGGCAAATCAAATAAAAAATGGAAGCCTCCGAAATGTGGTTCTTGTGCGTTGTTGCTGGACATACTCTCCTAGATAAAAAAGCAATGATGGTAGGCCTATACGTACAGAACCACATAAGTGTAAACAGTATTATTGAAATCATTGAAAATTATAGGAATTAATGGAAAGAGCATATTAGCCTATATCAAGAATGAAAAAAAACAGTCTACCAAAAGCAATACAAAAATAGACCCCTCAGGGATATAGAAATGTAGGACGTCGAAAGATGAGATAGAATGACCAATAATAGTAAAATCTGTAACAATAAAATTATAGAATAAAATTACTAATTTAATTTGGAGGTGTAACGGGCCAAAACGGATCCAAACCGTGATCGTTGTTGTTGATGATGATAATGATGATGATGATGATGATGATGGTTAATATTTTTGTTATTGGAGGATATTTTCCTAAGAATGACGTTGCCCTTTTCTTTAATGTTGAGATTAAAAAAATGTAATCCATCGTCGCTTAAGAAAGTTTACGAATTAAGTTTAGTGACTTGTGCAATACAATCTGCTCGTAAGCTGTTTTAACTCCTTTAATCAATATTCCTGATATGTTAAAATTTTCCATTTTCAAAGCATGCCATCGATAATAATTTGAAACGCTATTGTAGAGACTCTCTAAATATCGATGGTAGACCTATTTGGACAAAATAAATATTTTTCAGGAACAACTAAATTTAAAATATGTTAACACATTATTGTTAGTTACCGTATATAAAGGAATGTAAACATAATTGTCAAAAATATATCTTCATATTCTGTAATTACAGTCAAATTTAAACAAATGAGGATTAAACCCTTTTACCTAAACACCATCGATGTCTAACACCTTAGTTTATAAACATTTCTTCTCAAAGTAAATACAATTTGAGAAATTATTGTATCAATTTTCTGATATTTGCATAGATTGCAATTTTAATTCACGAGTAAAGATAACGTGTTTGAATTAAGATTTATGTTGAAAGTACGAAGTGCATACACCACGTTGAATCTCTTTCGTGAACTATCCATCAGCAGCGTATCAGCTGTGCTAGGATACAACATTTTGGAGAACAAAGAGCTGAGTCCACGGTCTGTGTTAAGGAATGCAATTTGGTGGTAATTAGTGCAGAGGTTGGCAACGGTCTGTCGGTCGATAGCAGCTCTCTCTCTCGGCCAGTTGCTTGGCAACAGTGCACACCTAAACACTGACACCAGCCAATCAGACAAGAGAATCAGCTGCAGTGTCACCTCATTTAAGTAACTACACAAATACGTCACAAGAATCACTACGATGTCCTCCATTGTGGAGCTGAATGCTAGTGTTTACTTGACTGATCCATTCACGGCTAATTGTTCATTGTTTAGCGAGTATTATGTTTTTTAAGAGTCTGTAGTACACACGAGTTAATATTAAAGCTCTTTTCTGTCTTTATCCGTGAACTGTGATGTAGGCAACTGGAGACAGTTTAGAGGCAATGAATTCACTCTGTGTTTAAGCAGGAAAGGATTGAGGGGTTAAATTTCTTAGTTCATGAAAGGGGACAACAATCTAAAAAAAGATTAATAGTATTGTTTTATGTTATTATTATTATTATTATTATTATTATTATTATTATTATTATTATTATTATTATTTATAAAACAGTTATATTACCGGTTCTTCTGTATGGTTGTGAAACTTGGACTCTCACTCTGAGAGGAACATAGGTTAAGGGTGTTTGAGAATAAGGTTCTTAGGAAAATAGTTGGGGTTAAGCGGGATGAAGTTACAGGAGAATGGAGAAAGTTACACAACACAGAACTGCACGCATTGTATTCTTCACCTAACATAATTAGGAACTTAAAATCCAGACGTTTGAGATGGGCAGGGCATGTAGCACGTATGGGCGAATCCAGAAATGCATATAGAGTGTTAGTTGGGAGACCGGAGGGAAAAAGACCTTTAGGGAAGCCGAGACGTAGATGGGAGGATAATATTAAAATGGATTTGAGGGAGGTGAGGTGTGATGATAGAGACTGGATTAATCTTGCACAGGATAGGGACTGCTGGCGGGCTTATGTGAGGGTGGCAATGAACCTTCGGGTTCCTTAAAAGCCATTTGTAAGTAAGTAAGTCAGCATTATTATTATTATTATTATTATTATTATTATTATTCTTATTATTATTATTATTTACTTTGGTTCGATCTAAACTTGAATATGCTTCTGTAGCCTGGAATTCCATTACTTCAACTGATTCGGTTAAATTGGAAAATATTCAAAGAAAATTTATTTCCTTATGTGCTTTTCGATTTATGCCCAATTCCTCTGACTTTAACTATGAGATTACCTGTAAATATTTTAACTGTTGTAGCCTTTATTCTAGACGTCAAAATCTTGATTATCAATTTTTTTTGCTAAGTGATCAAGGGTGATATTGATTGTGAGTCTATCATAAACAATATCAGCCTTCGTAGTCCTACAAAAGGTTTAAGATTTCAAAAAATTTTTATAACAGAAATTCAAAATCACTTTCTCCAGTCTGTAGATGCATAAAATATGCTAATTTGCATGGGCACAATTTAGATCCTTTTAAGGTACTAGTTTCGTTTTGATTATTCGTATTTACTGTTCTTGTTTTCAATTTTATTTATTATGTTTTTGTTTATTTAAGATATTATTTGTTTTTGCACCTTTGTATCATCTGTTTGTGTATTGTGCTGAACTATAATTGGCCTCTGGCTGTTGTTCAGCACACAAATATTAATAATAAATAAATTAATAGTAAATAAATAAAATAAATAAATAAAAATTATTATTATTACTATTACTACTACTACTACTATGAGTAGGTATTATTATTCATCCAAGCAAGTATTGTTATTGTAGGTTTAATTTGTAATTTAGTAAATACAAAAATATTCTTTGTTCTTAACTTCTATGATAAAATGTCTAGCTTTCATTAATCAGGTATTCTTGTCGTACTTTAATTTTTATTGTAATTGTCATTGTAAATTTAATATTAATTGTAATCTTATTGTTCATGTTATAGTTGTAATCCCCTGGTAGAGGGGCAGAGAAGGCCTGACGGCCTTATCTCTACCAGGTTAAATAAATAAATCTAATCTAATCTAATCTATAAGGCCCATGACCTGTTACGGTCATAGTGACAATGGTTATTAGAGGAGAAAAATTCGCTCCGGCGCCGGGGATCGAACCCGGGTCCTTGGTTCTACGTATCAAGTGCTCTAACCACTGAGCTACGCCGAAGTTCAATCCACAGCGCCGGACCGAATCCCTCTCCTCTAGTGTTTTTCCCTTTGTGACCTGACTTCAAGTTCTACATGTTGACATATAGGCCTATTAAGTCAACTGCCATTGTACTAGGAGCGCACTCAATTGAGTGACTTGGTGGCCGGCATTCCACAGTATTATGCACTATTGGGCGAAGAACCTACGTAAAGATTAATTTTTTGGTCCTACAGAATATATCTGTTATGGTGATAATGCTTATTAGAGGAGAAAACGTTTCGAGCCGGTGCTGTGAATTGAACTTCGGCGTAGCTCAGTGGTTAGAGCATTTGGTACGTAGAACCACGGACTGGGTTCGATCCCCGTCGCCGGAGAGAATTTTTCTCCTCTAATAACCATTGTCACCATAACAGATATATTCTGTAGAACCAAAAAAATTAATCTTTACGTAGGTAGGTCTCAATTCTCGGCCTACTTTTTTTTTTTTTTTTGGACGGTCCAAAGATCTCTTCGCTTCGGGACTTTTGAAAGTCTATTACGATATGGTTTTTCTACTGCAACTGGTACTTGTTTATAAACTGTGAGACTGGTTATAATTGAAGTTCTTGCATTTCTTTTGCGGGCCAAGCGAGTATATCCTAGTGTTGCTGTCATAAATTTCATTTCACAGGCGTTATTCAGCTGATATCAGTAGAGGTCTACTTCTCATTGTCCATGCTTCACATCCGTAACATAGTACAGATCTAGCTAAGGTTTTATGCAAATGTATTCTTGCGTGTCGTTGTACTTGGGGAAGCTTCATAATTTTGTTGATTATTTCCATTGTTTTATAGTATTTGCAATTTTTAGAAATTCACCAACAAAATATGTTAAATTACAGCCAAGATATTATGTAAACTCATTTACTCTTTCTATTAATTTGTTGTTTAAGCAAATTTTGCTTGCGACCGGGTATTTCCTACGAAATGTCATGAGGTCATGACTTTTGTTTTTTCCATATTGATTTCCATGTCATATTTTGCGCTGATCATATTTAGATTACTGTATGCACTGAATATTGAAGCTCGTCTTCATTGCATGCAATTAGGGCTAAATCATCAGCAAAGTGTAGACTATATTATATCAATCTGTAAATTCTGACTGATAGAAATTGAACAATGACGCTTCTGTTTCCAATCTTTAATGATTCTGTTCATAACACTGGCTACAGTTGAAAAGTAAATGGATATAGGCCACAGCCTTTTCTTACTCCGCTATGAATTTGATGCCAATTTGAAAGTATATTGTTCGTTCTGCTATCAAAGTTCTTCTGCTTCTTCTTCTTCTTCTTCTTCTTATTATTATTATTATTATTATTATTATTATTATTATTAATAATTCTCTTCCATTTGTTCGACAGAAATTTCTGAATATGTGTAACTGCTTTCTTACTTCTTTGTTTTTGTCATCTGGCGTAAGAAATTTCAAATATTGGCAAAGGAGAAGCTAAGCAGAAAATCAGTACGTCTCCCACAAGGAAAAACAAGCAGCCCTTGAGCACTTACTGTTTGTGATCTTAGTCCCCTTTGCCGTCCTTTTATTCCTATTCCCTCTGAACAGAGTCCACTTCCCCCACACCCACACAAGACAATACAGCGCGGAGGAGGAAATGAGGAAAGGGTTGTCAGCTACACTGGTCTCTACTATTGGATGCAGACCATTTGTAAATGAATGTGTGATTGACAGTGGAATCTGGAATAACACAGTGACGTCACTTCCTTCTCGATGGGAATATTATACACAGTGTCGCTTCATGGCTCTATTGTCTTTGTTTACTGAAAAGGCTTATGACAGCAGGGAAATGCGTGAGTACCAGGTCCATCTAAATCAGTCTGCTCCCCTTCCAATAACTATAGCTGAAAACAAAACTATAACTACTCAGTAGGCCTAATCATTTTTTTTTTTTTTGTAGAAATAAAGAGGTTCACAGTAGAATACAATTTTGTCTGCAGTCGGCTGTTATATGATGTTCTGCTTTGAATCCCAGAATGAATTATCGTATCTTCAAGTAGTGCGATCTATACACCATCAATCGACGACAGATAAAATTAGTATACGCGCGTGGTTGTGTGCACATCGTTAGCTTGCGTGAAATGTTACCGTGGAATTGGTTAAATCTTTCTTTTCAGCATTTAAACATCATGCCAATGTCAAATTCTGTCAATTTTTATCTAGAACAAAGCACTATCATACCATTATACACACTTCTTCAATTCAGCACCATGTATTTTTTTATATAGTGAATCGGGAGGAGATGACTATCGAGGGAAGATGCTTAATTCTTTGTAGTTTCACATTCTTCCAAGAGAGAACGCCACGCGCATGTCTTTATCACAATCTACTATATACAGTCACGAAGCTTGAGTTTTGAGGGTGCTGGAAACAATAGACTGTGACGGTACTATTTTGCATTGCCTGTAATGAGGCGATATTAGCGATCCTAGTGGTGAGCAACTATCTAATGTTTGCATATTTACTGCGTATTGAGCTTCGCGACTGTATATACTAGACTGTGTCTTCATGATCACTGAGACAGTTGAATGTCTGCAGAGTGGAAGCTAACTCATTTTGCCACGTGTTCTTGTTGTGAGAAGAAGAAAAGCAAGAAAACAGCTCATTTTTCTGCTATAAAATAATTGAAGAGTCCACTGCAAGAATGATGGATGTCATTTGGAATACATTTTGCAGGAGAAGCAATTGAAAGTTTGAAATACTTAGCGCTCAAAGCTTAACTGTGATTTTCCGATCATTACTGCACAATGCCATATAACTCTCTATGTACATTCTATATGTCTTAAGCTATGCATTGACAGTCTTGGTTCATTTTCGACAAGAAAGTGACATCCATCATTCTTGCAGTGGACTCTTCAATTGCAAAGTTATGTTAAAATTTTAATAAATCCATGAGTTCGTAATAACTGTCAAACCTTTGTAATGAATATTGTAGTAAAGATTCTAAAGTTTGGATTTTTAACAATCAACGACCTTGTTTCTCCATCTTAGGTTGCGTCACAGCATTAGTCATCTTACCCCGATAATTGGGGAAGATGCTCTTTTTTGGGGTAGGATGCCAAATTGTTGTAACAGTTTTATTCTTTTTTTGTTGCGGGGAATGCGTAAACAATACGTAAGGTCCTCTGATAGAAGTCAGTGGATTGAGAATAGTCTTCAACTTGGCATGAACATGTTAGAACAGGGGATATGAACTGTTTTAGAGCATCGTAAGCGTACTGGATTCCTTACAGTGCCCTTAAACGCCGCCTAAAAAGAATGATGACAAAAAAATCTACTGGATTGAATCCATTGTGCAGGAAGTGATTTCACGAGTCTTGCACACGGCAGTAATAAATGTGCAATGACTGTGTTGCTATCAAGCCAAGTTGAGGTAAAATACACATATCAGTAAATATGTTAATTGCATTTGTCATCATACCCAACTATCGGGGAAAGATGTCTACAGTACAGGTAAGAAGAAAATCTGTATCTATAAAAGAGGTAATTAATGTTTTCTCTTTTGTACCAAAAATATAGTTTCAAAATACCTTCCAGACTTTGATATTTCAATATAAAATTCAAAACTAAATGAACAGTAGGCTATCTTAAATTTTCAATCAAAGAAAAAGTTAGGCATCTTCCCCCGATCCACTTTATGTTTCCCCTTGTGAAAGCTCAGCGATGTCATCCCGTTCTACGAGGGTCATACTGAAAGTTATGAGCAACCCATTGTTATAAACCTTAATTTTTATTTTTTAGACAAACCAGGTATACATCACCTTAATCTACAGACTTTTCTGTTACTTTCAACATAGTCTTCATTTTTTTGCACACATTTTCCCCGCCATTTTGTAAGTTTGAAAATTCCCTTGCTGTAGAAGTCCGTTTCATCTTCCCGAAGACACTGACGCACTGCTTGCCGGATGTCCTCCAGCGTCTCGTAGCGTTGGCCTTGCAGCTACTCCTCTACAGAACCGAAAAGATGGTAGTCGGAGGGTGCGAAGTCACGACTGTAGGGAGATTACGGAAGAGTTTCCCACCCAAATGTTCTGATTTTCTCCACGGTGACACGATCAGTGTGAGGCCACGCGTTATCGTGTTCCAGGATGATCTTCTTTCTAGGGCGTTTCTCGCGCAATGCACGACGGAGCTTCAAAACTGTCTGAATATAGCGGAGAGCATTTATGATCTGTCCAGATTCAAGAAATTCAACCAAAATGCATCCCAGAACTCATCAACTCTTTCCTTGTTGCGTTCCGTGAAGACAGTTCGAGGGCGACCGCTACGTGGCTCATCTCGGATGCTCGTGTTCCCATCTTCGAAATGTTTCACTCATCTCCTACCACTGTTGATGCCCATGCAAACATCTCCGCATGCACGCTGAAGTCTGAGGTGAATTTCAAACAGCAGATTTTTCTTCTTTAACAAAGAATTTTATGACCATCGTTGTCGACCATTTTTCAAACATTGCCTATGGCCAAATAATATAAGTTAATGACGTCACAATATGTCAATACATAGTGTAAAGTCTGTAGATTATGATCATATATTCGTTTTTGTTACATTGTTGAAATTATAGCAGTGTGTTGCTCGTGACTTTCAGCACGACCCTCTTTATTACATGCTGTTCTTTAATTTCGTTCCAGCAATAGCATGCGTTTAAACCTTACCTCTCTTGCAACCCCTCTCTTACTTGTAGTCTTACGCTAATTATCTCATTTGTGTAATTGTGATTTTCTCTACAACTACAGTCCCTTCCTCACTGGTAACACTTTCTACATCCCTGTCTGAGCACCCGGCATATCCAGTAACTTCAAAATCATAAGTTGTCGTGCTCATTTCGTCACACCACTGACGAAGGTTCGCTTCATTACAGAAATTTGTCAAATCAGAACAGCAAAGAAAACTATTTTCTCGATTCAGAGAAACGCTTATAAGTTGCTTCTAGAAATTGTGTAGATTCTAACGGTGCATTTCAGTTCGAAGAGACTACTTTGAAGGTGAATAACCACAAAGTACCACAACTACTAATGGTGCCAAAACCTAGCTATCCAGTTTTAAATTATAGATCTGGCATGGAGAATACAACTTTATTGACGCTTCAAAGAAATATATATGATATTGGAAAATTATGAATGAAGAGGAACGCGATGTTTGGAGCTGGCACACCCGGGCAGCATATTCTTCAAGTAAATTACCTATTTCAATACGGGTGCATTTAAGTTTCTTTAGATTGCATTGTAGACTTATAAGGACGTTCCATGTAGGCTACAGCCAGATAAGCATCTCTGTACCATCATCATCATCGTCGTCGTCATCCTGCACAAATGTTAGTTTAAGTAATGTATTTCGGCTAACAGATAAGTCAAGTGTGTTAAAGTACATACTAGAGGTCTTCGCTTGTGCGTGTGTGTGTATGTGTGTGTATCCAGTGTTTACCCGCTTTACTTGCGTGATTCGGGTTCCGCATATTTCGGATAGATGGCAGGACTGTGACCCATTTTCAAGTTGCACACCGCTTCGGCGGGCCAAGCTATGCACGATGTGTATATGTGTGGAGAGTTTTTTAGTAGTTTATTTTACGACGCTGTGCCAATTGCTATGGTTATCTAGCGTCTGAATGATATGAGAGTGATAATGCCAGCGAAATGAATCCGGGGTCCAGCGCCAAAAGTTACCCAACATTTGCTCGTAATGGCTTGAGAGAAAACCCAGGAAAAAAAACCTCAATCAGTTAACTTGTCCCAACCAGGATTTTAACCTGCGCCCACTCGTTTCATGGTTACTCCACAGCGATGGAGTATGGAGTGTTATGTCGTCTACTAGGATGAGTGTAAATTATGTGTGAGTGTGAGTGTAAGTGTAGTGTAGTGAATTGGTGAGGATGATGATGATGATGATGAAGCTGGAGAAGGGAGAAGGGAGAAGGGGAAATCCGAGGCCGGTACGTTGCCTGCTCCTGTCGAATAGCAGAACAAGGGTGCCGCCAGGCTTAACGTCCCCGTCCAACGGACAAATCACTATCAACGGTGACATGCCTTCTCTTCATATGCACTGCAGAAGATTTTGGATTTAACCCAGACATATTGGTGCATAGTCTAGTGATTAGAAGTTGTGCAGCGCCATCTCTTAGAGATCTTCAAAGTCTTCATTTTCTCAGGTGTGAGCCCTATATTTATCTATAACGTAATATCATAGTTGGAATATGTTAGGTCCAATGATGTTTCTATTTATTGTTTTGTTGAAAAATAAGTGACCTTTCTAGTTCCTGTGAAACTTTATTTTAATTGCAACTTATATCTGGCTATTATTCTGATAAATCTTGTCTCTGGATTATTTAATCTTGGCTATTACACTTTTACTACGTCATACTAATTTTGACCAATAAAACGGTAAGGAACGACGCGTTTCACCCAATCATGGCTGTTTATCCTACAATTTTTATCACGTCCTTAGTATTTGTTTCTTTGTCTGCCAGCATTGTACTTTCAATAATTCTGTGGTGTTCGGGTAAAGGGGTATAAGTCATTTTTTTGTCCAGGTGGAATTTTGTTCCCCAGATAAACACACAAGTTAAATTATACAAGTGGGTGTGCAAAAATCAAAGAATACTAGCAGTTGATGTGTTTTATTTGTGTAGAAAATTATTTGTAATAAGGGTTCCAAGTTTAATTTTCATTTGTCTCCGAACTCATTTTTATGACTTATCTCCCTTTACCCAAACACCACAGAATTATTGTACTTACCTTTGAAATTGATTCAGGTTTATTTCATCCCTTAATTAAAACCTTTCTATGTTTTGTCTTGTTTACACCACGTATTTAGGTTATATTATAGCTTCTGCTCTATGAGATTGTGGATAGTACATATCAGAAATAGTTTAATATGACGTATTGATAATAATTGAAGTGGAATGCAATAAAAAAGTTTTAATAAAAATGAAACTGAATCAACAAAGCCTTCTTGACTAGTAATCGTCACTAGAGTTCAATGAATATTGTACAGTTGGTACAACTGGTAACAAGAGAACAGCTCATCATAACACACTAGCCTACTGCCATCTAGAGGAATATTTGTAATGATGAGATGGTACAATAATACGTTTGAGGACAGTTTAGTATTTTCGTAAGTCAATTAGTATTTTATTGTATTAGAGTACTTTGTTTCTTCTAATCTTCATATGTTTTCTTCTAATCGTGTAATAGTCAATTAATTCCCACTCGAGTTTTGATTTTCTCTAGATAAATCAAAACCTCTACCTAGATTACTGTTGATAACTCTCGTTTTCAAAGAGGCCATACATCCTTGAAAGTTGTAATGGAAAATGCAGAACTTTATTCAAGCCCCAAATAAATATTTACAAGGATAAAAATTTGGTAAATATATTTATTTTATAATTAAGAAGGCATTAACCATTAGCGTTGCTCAATACTGTTTTATTACAATATGGCATTGTAGTTACAAAAGC
This sequence comes from Periplaneta americana, assembly GCF_040183065.1. Lineage (NCBI taxonomy): Eukaryota > Metazoa > Arthropoda > Insecta > Blattodea > Blattidae > Periplaneta > Periplaneta americana. The sequence goes on from NC_091128.1 coordinate 123,146,542, forward strand.
TGTCATCCACATTTTTTTTTTTTTTTCTGAAAACTTTGTCGATTCCGAGCAGCCCACATATTACATTTTTTAAAGCGGAAGAGTGCGGCGGATGGATACGTATGACGAGCGCTTCAGCCCACTTCATGAAGCGTCCCCCGATTAAAAAGATTACTATGCACGTTCAGGAATTGGATATACGTTTGCTGTATTACTACATACAATTCCATTACTAACCGATGGATACGGAGATGCGATATTTACACGTTTTTACGCTTTAATTTCCTTTATTTCCATCAAAAAATTGTATGTATTAATTAGTATTTTCTGTTTTAATTATTTCCATATTCCATTATAGCAAACAATTTCAAACTGAAATATTACTCCTGCAGTTCTATTAGTTTTGGCGCAGTCATTAATTGAATGACCGGGGTTTGTATCTTGTCCGAGTTATTTTCTCTTCATTTCAGTGTTCTAAATGCATCACTGAATAGGTATCGCTTTAGTTTCGTAACTTATACAAACGTGTATATTAATTTCATGTTAAAATAGAGTCTGTGTATTCCAAATTTGTTATGATAAATACTTTTATGGACTCAAATGCAGGTTTTCAAGCTTTTAAGTTGCTTATTTAACGACAACATCACAATTGCGAGGTTGTCCAAGTTCTGGCGTTCACTCTTCGGCTAGCAATGGAGCCTTGGCCTTGGTGGTGCTTCTTAGTTCTAGGCCAGGCCTGCAGAACCCGTAAGTAGGGGAAATATGACGTCAGCCCCACTCCAATTCTATTGGGGATGATCAACTTCTGGATAGAGTTGTTTACATTCTTTTCGTTTGGAAGGTCTATTAGTGGCGGCACTGTAATTTTCAAAAAGGACTGTAATAAAGTCATTATATTTATAATGCATTATCTCTTTCATGGTTTACAATTATGCTAGATTTCCTGTCGGTAGTTTCTTTGAGATTTCTTTACGCCTAGCCTGCTTTAGATTTTCCAAACATTTTCCTCCTATCATCACCTACGGAAACATAAATTTGTAGTATTTAAGTAATGAACCTTGAAACCGTGACTATTCATCTCAATACAAAATGAACACAACAAGTGATGTCTTATATTAACAGTATATGAATAAATAATCAATATACAGTTGGTAATAATAAACTTACCCGAAAGTTCGTCTATTTCATAATTCTTAATATGAGCTTTGTTGAAATGTCCTTTAATATTGAAATGACGAGTAGAAATAAAGTGGCTGGAACATAGTAAACAAGCAATTCTTTTGTCTTCTTCAACAGCAAAATAATCATATTCCCATTTCCTTTGGAAGTAGTATTTCTTCACGGGTTTAGATTTTGCCATGTTTCAGTTTTCTTCAAACTGTAGTACGCGTATTGTGTATTTATTTATTTGGCTGCAGCGCGTTACAATGTTGAATGACAGCATAGGCCTATAGCTATCACTTACTTATAAACTTACAATTTATATATATATATATATATATATATATATATATATATATATATATATATACATTCTTACATTATATACACACATACACTATGCTGGGTAACTTTCGGTGCTGGACCCCGGACTCATTTCACCGGCATTATCACCTTCACCTCATTCAGACGCTAAATAACCAAAGATGTTGATAAAGCGTTGTAAAATAACCTACTAAAATAAAAAAAAATACACACATACATTTTTAAATTTATTTTACATGTCTTTTAACTTATTTATTTCCCTCATTCGTTTTTTTCTTACTTTCCACAGGTATGTTCCTAAGGATTTTATTATCTGTTCATTTATAAATTCTTTATAGCGTATTGTGTACCTGCCGCCGTGAGAATGAATGTTGATATAGTCAAGCGCAACTAGAACGTTATGACCACACTAGTAGAAAACGTGGGTGGGGTAGGAGGAGTACGAAGGCAGTCGCTCTGAGGAGCTACAGTTCTGCAGGTCTGTTCTAGACAAACATTTTCGGTTGGCAATGGAGTCTTAACTTTGGCGGTGCTTCTTCCCTCCTTCGGCTCGACGAATGGGTGGGGCTGTTGTGGGATGCGTCGGTAGTAGCTGACTATAATATTACGAGTATATGTGGCGGGTGGCTTAATTTAACGCTCGTACTGTCCGTTACTCAGAAGACGAGCGGAAAGAATGTGACCTTGACTATCGCTGCTGATTATTACAAACATCGCTCAGATAAGCATCCCAGTAGCCAGGTTATTACTCGTACAGGAAACATGAGTAACAATGCGTATGGAAATTAAAGCTAAGTTGAATAGAAGGAGACCTAATGTTTCCGCTTACTGCAGTACAAATATTGCACGTGTTGTCGTACGTTATCTGTTCATATCCCTTCCTCCTCAGTCCGCTCTCGTCTTCTCCTGAGTCACCGACAGTACTAGTTTACAGTTGCTTTTCAGCTTATAGGCCTACATCTCCAAGTTACTTAAATGGAACAGGGTGACCGAAGTGGGACAAGTGGCCTTTAAGCTAGGGGCTGACGTAAATGTTAAGATAAGTTACTAGAGCCCTTTTAGGGTATACATTTTACTTATTCTCCCTCCTTTCTTCCTCATTGATTGATTGATTGATTGTCGAGTTGGAGCCTATAACAGTACCTCCTTATCACCACCATCATCATCATGTTCCTGAAGTACAGAATAGACTCGTGAGCTATTTCCATTCATAGGTCAATCAAATTGGTCTCAGTCCTTTAACATAACAAATAATTTCAGAACACGAAAATACGGTTTTTAGATTATCCTTTCCAAGAACCTGAGCCAGAGTTGCGGCGGAGGCGACAAACTACGGCGCGCGTGCTTCCTGCCGTCTTGTCTGGGTTAAAAATATGCTTGAAGAATACAAATATTCACTACAAGTAGTACTGCAGATCAATACTTGATAATACAGCCTTCTGTTACTTTTTCTCACAACATGACGTCAGGTGCGGATTGCTTATGTCACCGCCTCCGTCTACAATTATTATTCCTTCACGTGGTTCCAGACAAAGACTTCTACATTTCTATTAACGAGTTCTGAAGCCTATTATAGACTTCGAGTCACGAGAAGTTAAAATTATGTAGAAAGAAGGAGGTAGGGATAAGTGACGCATGTATTATGGCTAACAGAATCTGTCTCTCACAAACATCTGCTTTCTGGTGAGCAGTCATCGGATTTTTAAGTCTCATGAAATTCCAAATTACGTTATTTTCGACATGGAGGTGTGTTTTAGGATTTCATAGTTTTAAATATCATCTTGGAGCTTATAACTGACATAAAAATTAAGGAAATTTGGCATCAATTTGACGACCCAGAATATCTTGAGCATTGTGATTTATGAGCTAAATTTAAAATTCTGACTTTTTACGAAGTTAGAAATAATTTATTTTCAGACACCGTTGATAATATTAACTCATTCTTCACGACATTGAAAACAATATACGTGTTGATTAAATGGAACGCCTAAGTATTTAATTCATATTTAGTCGCCTTGGTAGTTCTGTTGGAAGAACGCTGGCGTGCGACAATCGCCGAACTCTGTTAAAGTTGGCTGTATTTGTGGTGAACAAATAAAAATTTGTGTGAGTTTTTCACGGCGTTTTCCCGTTTTTCACTCTTTATTCCGACAACACTCTCCCTAAGTCTCTTTTCATAATTAGGCTACCTTCGACTCTCCTTGTAGAAAAAACAAACCATCACTTGTATTTTGTGTTCTAAAGAAACGGCCGTCCGCTGTGGTGGATTTCTCGCAGTTTATTCAAGTTTTGGTGGATGGCAGTCATAGTTGATTCTAGACGATTCATTGAACTGTAGGGTGTGAACGGAACCAGGTTCACACTTCAGACGTGAAAATAACGACGCAGGTAAACCTATGAGGCACGGCAAAACACCATCAGACGTATGGTAGCAAGAAGAAAGAAAAGAGGGAAGTTTGGAGAATGCTGGGTTTGCAGTGAAGGACCTTCCCTTGGGCAGAAAGCTATGAATGAATGAATATGATTCCTTTATGTTTGATATTTTGTTTTTTGTGTTTCAAATCTTCTTATGCAGAATAATTAAGAATGTAACTTACATAGATATCTCAATGTGGAGACTTCTTCTAAAACTTGGTTGTTTATACTAATTTTACTTCTTTTAGATGGTCTTTCCCGAAGAATGACATGACTTTCCTTTCTATTCAGAGAAATAGGCCTATCAATATCATATTCTTTTGCTCTTAAATGAAGATTGTGAACTAATCTTTGTAGGCCATCTTCAGAATCTACTATCAACACTTGGTCATACGCAAATGAAACTGTGTCAATTGTGGTTTTTATATACATATTTTAATACATTCCATGTGTTTTCTTTCTTCAATCAGTTATATTTTTTTTCCTATGCGTAATGAAAAACGTAACGACGAGGGCTGCATCGTTGTCGAATTCAACTGTTAATTGACTTTTCCATTCTGACAACTGTTGATTGGTTCTAACTACAATTTTTTAGTAATTATAAAAATTGTACATTGCCTGTATTGTCTGTGATGTGATAGGCCTATTGCTTTCTGTGAAGATCTGTAATATTTTATTCCTATTTACCATATCAAAAGCTTTCTTATAATCAATAACAGCAAGACGAGCTTCCAGATTGAAATCTTTTCCCTCTTTTATTGAAAGATTTAGTGCAAAATATCCTTCTGCCCATGATTTTCTTTTCGAAACTCATTCTGTTCTTCAACTAGCAATAAGAAATAATGTAAAAATAGTAATGTCACTAATGCCATCACCATAAGTAGGAAGTTCGTACCAAAACAGTAGATTTCAGTTGAGTACAGCGAGGAGTATAGATGTCACCCGAGCCTCACCCTGATCCCGCTCGCTTACATAAACAACGCATAGTGGCATTCTGTGGAGCTGTGTACAGTCGTGAATAGTTTTAATAATAGGATAAATCTCAATATAGTTATCCCCACCCACATGAAATGTGCATTCGACACAACACTCGCCTATCACGTAGAGTGTCTGTTGAGCTAGTAGGGGAAAAGTGGAAAGGGTCGTGGGCGGAGCTTCTACGTTCGCTATATTGCGATTTTCCCGAATAATATTGTTAATTTATATTAATATTTTTGGTTCTGAACAAAGTGAGCTATCTGTTATTATTGTATTATTTACGTAATGTTAATATTATGCATGACTCCAAAAAAGTAAACTCAGCTGTTATTAAATAATTATGCGAACAGGAGTGCGTAAAAAGTTTATTTTTTCCCGGATTATTTTCCGTTAAATGTTGACGTCTCGTGCTGCTATGCATTCGATTGCGTTACAGTCCAAGTTGAACATCGGAATTACGATACGAACTTCCTAGCTTCATTACAATAGAAATGAAAAATTTTCTTGAAAACAATATGGATTTAATATTATGTGCCACATACGAGATATAGACTACTATTAGATTCACAAAGTAGTTGTTCACCTGATGGTAGTAGGCCTAAGAAATACTGTATCACATTTCAGACTTGCTCCAATAACGTCTTGTGACGTAGATTGAGGCTAGAATCATAATTGTAGCTATACTTTGTATGTTATTTTTATATGTAGGGGTAAATTATTATAGATTGGGAGTTACGAAGTTTATAATTACAAATTATTGTTTTTTTACATTATTCGTTTATTATTTTCTTGATCTAAGGCAGTGGACGATTGGAGCACATGTTTGGTTACCACCCGGCTGATCATGTTTGTCGTTCTGGTTCATTGACATTGAGAGCCGCGCTACTACTTTTCATTCGGTAGAGATATAGTCCAAGCTCACACAACTTAACAGTTTTAGTACCAACTTTCTAGCTGGTCATTATATGACAAAAGAACTGAATTTTCGTTTCACGGTCAGACGTGCTAACCGTTACTCAACAGCGGTGGACTACACAAAATAATAATAATAATTTCGAACCATCTACTTTATCGATTAATTATTAAGGAAACCGTATTAACTGAAAGCTTAGACCTTTAGGATGCCTGTAAAATTGGTGACAGCGAAGACACTATATTAACTAAGAGATTATCTGAAGCGTGTAAAATTAGTGACAAGAAGATAATTAGTATGACTATAGTGAACTTTTTGACGAGATGAGGTTGAGGATCCCACATGAAAGTCACCTGACATTCGCCTTACAGTTGGAAAAAACCGAATCAGGTAATCGCGCCAAATGGTATTCGAACCCACGCTCGAGTGCAACCTTAGATTACGAATCCAACTCATTGAATCGTGGAAATTCTCAAATATTTCGACCATAAACTACAACTGAATTTTTAAATCGTCGCTGTCGTGAACATAAGACCTAGATGAAAATTATGAAGTTATAGTAGGCCCTATAGGTCTACTCTATAAAGCTTCACAGCAATTAGTATCACGTCTCGGGTCGCCTCTAACTGGAAGCTTTGACAAGCCACAATTCTGCGAAAAACGGGTAAAACAGAACGTAAAACGAATTTGATTTAATCGGATTTAAAGCTTATAAATGGCGTAGATTTGTATTGTCCGCAAGTTGTATATAGTAGCTACATACGTACGTACCAAGTCTGAGTTCGTAACAAAAGCATTAAGGTTTGAAGCCGTTATTAAAATGGCTGTTAAGGAAATAAGATTTTAAACTTACGCGAAATCTTTACGGCCGCATCATTAAGTTAAGTAATTGGACAATAAATTGTGGCGCAGTAATGACATCTTTATGGCGATGAGAGTTTGGAGGTGGGGGAAGCCACAATTAGACATGATCTGGGGCCCGGAACTATAGATAGTGGGACGCCGTCACGGCTGCGAATATAGGACTAATTTAGTTTACTGTTACCTTTAACTGGCTACGTAAACATCGCTTAATATTTGTATGTGAAATGTACCTTGTACATGCCGTTAAAGCGTAGGCCTATAGGAGTCGAGATCTAACAGGATTTTGGAACTAGGCTACTGAAAGTTGTTTGATCAGCACTACGTCCAGTCGATTTTTACTCCCCGAAAAACACTTAGGCCTATAGTAGGCCTATTCAACTCCAAAAGAAGTAGATTGGACCCCGGAACCGTTCTAAAAGTCATTATTGATATTTTTGTAATATTCTAGACTATGTCTCAATAGAAACTATGGTCCACTGACTTCAGTTTTAGTTATTTTACTGTTACTCCCTTTCAAAGGAAGGAAAATATAATTCTTGTTAAAGTAATGATATTTCCTCAAGTTCATTCAATTTTACTTACACGTGTACGCAACTTTCATTTTCACCTGAAGGAGAGGGACTCATAAGAAATCGATTTTCTTACACTAGTTTCTTTGAAAGGATTTTTTTTTTCCACAGATGTAGGTGGATTTATCAATCACATTGTATACCATAGTTTCATTTTTGGTGCATTAGGTACAGTCACAGGCCTAAAAAATTAAGGAAATGCCCTTCTGGATTTCAGTGCCAATAACTTTTACAATAATCGGTCGATTTTTTTTTTAAATGAAGGCTTAGAAGAATGATTATACATTGCTTTGAAATTGTTCCACATGATTTTTTCTAGATGACTTACAGAAATTTTAATTGAGAAATCACTTTTTGAGATTTTTTGAAAGAAAAATGTTTCAATATAGACTAATAATTATTCTTTTACAAACTAATACGTTTATAAAAAATGGCTCTGAAGAATTATTGTCCAGTTCATTTTCGAATATACTGCATAAATTTGATGTCTGTAAAATGATAGGTTCTTAGTTCTAAAGTTTCGAAGCCTGAGATGCAAAGATTTTTCAATGTTTGTGAATCGATAAATTAATGTTATAGACTTTACACATAATAGATCTACACTGAAACAAAATTAGCAAAGTAGCATTGACTAGCCTTGAAGATTACTGAAGATTCAACTGTTCCTGAGTACTGGGACAAATAGAAACCTTCTTGAACACAGGTAGGTCCTTCTGATCTCCTATGGCGCCTCTCCTCCTGCTTTGCCTTCCGAACTTTTTTTTAAGTAGGTTATTTTACGACGCTTTATCAACAGCTGAGGTTATTTAGCGTCTGAATGAGATGAAGGTGATAATGCCGGTGAAATGAGTCCGGAGTCCAACACCGAAAGTTACCCAGCATTTGCTCATATTGGGTTGAGGGAAAACCCCGGAAAAACCTCAACCAGATAACTTGCCCCGACCGGGAATCGAACCCGGGCCACCTGGTTTCGCTGCTAGACGCTCTAACCGTTACTCCACAGGTGTGGACCCTTCCGAACTAAGTGTCGATATCTCTGGAACTTGGCTTCTCTCTGTAGATTGCTCTTCTGGAGTCTTCTTTGATTTTTTTTTTTTAAGCTTCAGAGTGTACTTGTCTGTAGACAATTCCACTACCTCCAACTCCTGCCTTAAAATCAAATTAAGGAATATGTATCTCCTGCGGGAAGAGAAATATTAATCGAGATATTGAAAAAAAAAATAAACAACTTCGGGATAGAGAAAAAAATATCTGATTTTAATGTTTGTTCTCGCTTTTAGCTTATAGTACTGTTCGTGTTTTTGTTTTTTGAAAGAATTTTAGATAAGCCATAGTAGTTGACGCGTCCTTTTTAACTAACTACAGAAAAAATATTACCGGTACATGTAAATTACAAATTATTCTCCCGGGAACGGAGTTACGCAATAATAGACCAACCTACAATTTGAAAAAAAAAAAAAGAGAGAGAGAGAGAGAGAGATTTGCACAGATCTGTTGATGGCAGGCTAATTTAACTCGGAAAAAATCAAGAATGTGATAGGCCTAATCTAAATTTTGCTGCTATTTATAAGCAAAAATTCGTTTACTGCATATAATTCATTGATTTATTTTGCCTTGAAATATTAATTCAACTGTTCGTCTCTTATCAAAAATCGGTTAGCATTTTTTGGTATTATTTGTGCTATTTTTGTAATATTATGATTGTTATAATACTTCTTGCATAAAATGTTTTATAAAAAAAAAACAGATTTATTTCAATGATCAATATCTCAAAACAGGTTCTTGGCGTTTGGTCTCTTATTGCGTAACTCCGTTCAATTACTTCGAGGTATCCAAAAATCGAGTTATAGAAGTTCTACTGTAGCCTATATCTAAATGATTACGATATAGAATAGCCTAAGGGACATAACACCCTGCAACTTCAGAAGGAAAGTTGATCTGCAATTCCTTCCCGAGAATCGAACCAAAGTTCCCTGGAATTCCAACCCTTAATGCTACCATTAGAGCCGCAGCAGATGGTACATAGTAGGTACATAACATAAAATGCATGTGAAGCATGTATTTTTTAAGTACCGTCAGTTAAAGTGCTTAGGTTAGACTAGGTCATGCTGGAAACTGTTCATTGTTTTACACTTGCGCTGGAAAGGGGAGATCATTTACACAGTCTGCAATGAAGACAGGTTGCGAGAGGGGGTTATGCAATGAAAGTGAACGATTATATAGATAACTGATTACTGAATATTTGCCATGAAATCTGTTGGGTTATGATTTTAATCCAATTTCGCTCATGAAAGCATTTGGAAAACTAATTAACTAGCAGTACCAACGACAATGTTTTCCAGTCATTTTGTTTCAATTTCATTCCTCTCTCTCTCGCTCTCTCTTTCTCTCTTTTCCATGGGATTAGTGCGGTGGAAAATCCCTTCCCCATCGCGCATCGTATGTGCGTCGTTTTCGTTTCGCCCAACCATGAAAATACCTTTCTCCACCCTCCTGCCCCTTAGAGCTTTAGTTTTACCCCACCTCTTATGTTGTTAGGCGGAGCTTGTATATAAGGCTGGTTGGTTAGCCTCTCGTGGAATAGAAGCTCATGCTCGATACCTTCCCTTTTTTACTCTCTCTTTCTCTTCTCTTTTTTTCTACTTTTTTTTTCACTCCGTTATTTATTTTCTCTTTTGCTCAGAGAGAAGAAAATATATCTCCTGATGCTTTATCTTTCCGCTCGACTTCCGTTTATTTTTCAACTTGTCAGTGTAGCACCAGAAACAAGACCCTTGTAGTCATTAATTTCACCCCAAATTACCGCGGAGCTACTGGTCGGTCGTCATTTTGCTCGTGGATATCCGGATGTATACTTGGGGTCTCGACCCATGCGATTCTTCTGATTCTGAACAGTGGCGACAGCTAGAGGCGAAAGCGAGAAATGAAACCTGTTATGTTTATCATGCAAGCCTTTATTTTACATCCCTTATAAACTGGCCGTGTTCCCCCCCCCCAACGGCTAGTGCGCAGTTTGGACGCCACATTAGAGCCAAAGTCGTGAATTCGAATCCTGCTTAAGGCATAGATGTTTTTCATGGTAATGAGATGTCCTGTGGTTGTCTTCGCAGGAGGGCGACGACCTACCAACACCACATCATGAGAGTCTCCCACGGTTCTAAGTATACTACAGTGAAACCTCTCTTTACGGACACCCCCAAAAGATACGGACACTCCTCATATACGGACAGATTTTTATGTCCCAACTGAAATAATATAGAAATAATGATAAATTTAACTCTCGTTTACGGACACTCTCAGACACGGACATAGACAGCTGTTTCACAGTCCTAAAGCTTACTTTACTTTCGACTGCGGACAGAACTTTGATTTCAAGACCTAATGTGTTACAAAAATGGAAAATTTAATTTTGAGAACTGTACAGAAATTCCTTAACATGAAAGAAGAAAATAAGGGTCACGTAGGCTACAAATAGCCCAGCCAGCTACCCCTTGTTAGCTGGAAGCGGATGGATAAACAAAATCATAAAATTTAACCTGTCTGATGGGTCCAAGGCTTCTGCAATAGTGAAATTGTATTAGACAGGGTTAGTAGGTTTATTCTCAGAGTTCAGAGTTGCAAAGAATTTACTGTAGTACAGTAGACTGTATTTAGAATTAAAGCGTAAAGGGATACTTATTGCATATTATAAATTTACTGTTAGATTGAGGAGTCTCTCTCCTAATAAAGGACCCTTTCCAGATGCTGACAGATTCTTACGACCCTCTGATGTCCGTAAATGAGAGGTTTCACTGTACTACATTCATTCATACATAGCGTTCTGCCAAGGACAGGTCTTTCACTGCAAACCCAGCATTCTCCAATCTTTACTACTTTCTGCCTTCCTCTTTGTCTGCTCATATGATCTATATATCTTAATGTCGTCTATCATCTGATATCTTCTTCTGCCTCGATCTCTTTTCCCGTTCACCATTCCTTCCAATGCATCCTTCAGAAGGCAGTTTCTTCTCAACCAGTGACCTTGCTAATTTCTTTTCCTCTTCCTCATCAGTTTCAGCATCATTCTTTCTTCACCTACTCTTTCCAACACGGCTTCGTTTCTTATTCTGTCTGTCCATTTCACACATTCCATCCTTCTCCATATCCACATTTCAAGTACTTCTAGTCGTTTCTCTTCACTTAGTCGTAATGTCCATGTTTCTGTGCCATACAATAATAAACTCCACACAAAGCACTTCACTAGTCTCTTCCTTAGTTATTTCTCCAGAGGTCCGCAGAAGATGCCCCTTTTTCTATTAAAAGCTTCCTTTGTCATTGCTATACTCCTTTTGACTTCTTCGTAGCAGCTCATATTACTGATTTTAGTACATCGCAAGTATCTGAAGCTGTCCACTTGCTCTACTGCCTCATGTAGAATTCGCAAGTTCACCTTCATTACTTTTCTTCCCATGACCATGGTCTTCGTCTTGTTGGCATTTATCTTCATTCCATACTGGTCACAGCTGTCATTTAGTTCAAGTAGCATATCCTTTAATATCATCTCCTCTTCTGCCAACAAAGCCATATCATCAGCAAATCTTACACACTTTATTCTTCTTCCTCCTACTGTCACTCCCCCATGTTCTGAAAACAGTTCTTTACTAAATCCTCCAAGTAGATGTTGAATAGGGTGTGTGATAAAGGGAATCCTTGTCATACTTCTCTCCCTATTTCACTTCCTTCAGACATTTCTTCTCCTATCCTGACTTTGACTGGTTGTTTCATATAAAGGTTACTGAACAGTCTTCTCTCTTTCCAATTCACACCAATTTTTTTTTTTCAGGATCCTCATCAGCTTATTTCAATCCACTCTGTCAAACGTCTTTTCTAGGTCCACGAATACCACATACACCTCTTTATTCTTCTCTAGGTACTCGTATTTTTCGCCGAGTGTTCGTAGCAGTCCAACTGCATCTCTCATACCTTTTCTCTTCCTGAAGCCAAACTGCTCTTCTTCCAACTGTTCTTCCATCTTAGAATATAGGCTAAACGTCGATTCAGTATACAGGTATGTCTACTACTACAAAGTATAAGAAATGTGACAGAGAATTTGAAGGAATTTCTATGATTGTATGTAGTCCACCGCTTTGGAGTAACGGGTAGCACGTCTGACCGTGAAACGAGTGGGCTCGGGTTCAAATCCTGGTTGGAGATTTTTCCATGGTTTTCCTCAACCAATTGGAGCAGAAATTGCTGGGTAACTTTCGGCGTTGGACCTCGGAATCATTTCGCCATCACTAATTCACATATAATCATCACCCATACTGTAGCCCGGGTTAACTTCACCGTGCGTCGTGCTGTACTTGTACAGAATCAGAAACAAAATTAGAATTTTCCATGTTCCAATTATAATATACTGCTCAGTATTTCCAAAGTTCCAGTTAAAGGCTAACATACTGCTCATGCTGGAACTTGGAAAATACTGAGCACGCGCAGTAGATCTATGTTATAACTGGAACTTGGAATATTCAGGTGGCCCAAATTTTGTTTCGGGGTCTGTATAAGAGCGCGGCCGTTCGACTACCCAATCATTCACAGAATAGAGAGAGAGACAGAGAGAGATATGATTGCATGTAACGTCTGTACAGGAATTATAGTAATGGAATTGGGGTAAATAAACATAATAATTTTCGGTAATATTTAAGTAGACTATTTCTAATGAACGGAATGAAATAAGCTATGAATATCAGTCAATCCTCCATTAATAATAATAATAATAATAATAATAATAATAATAATAAATCACAGGAGAAACTAAATAGTACAAATTTCAATATATGTATGGGACCATACACAAACTGAAATAAAACTAGAAAATAAATTAAAATGAAAGTTTATAATGTAGTAATGGTGACACCAACACTTCTATACGGGCGTGAAACAATAGAAAAATTGAAAGTGCCGAGATGAAATGTTTAAAATACATAGCTGAATATAGGTCTAGTCTACTCGTAATGTACACGTACCAAATAACGCCACCTTAACACTTGTCACTTTTGCTCTGGAAATAAGTTAGGTACAAACACGAAAATTATGAAATAGAAACTGTAATCTTATCTTACAAAATAGCACAATGAAAATGGATATATTATAGGCCCTATAAAGAACAAGAATTAGAACTCAAATAGGAAAACTTTGTAAACTGGCGTTATTAGGAACAGGTTGTCCAATTAACTCCACCTATTTTCTAGTAACCTATGCACTTATAATTGTTAATGAATTATTTGTCCTAAGCAACAAAAATTGAACTAAGCGACTAAATTTGAGTTTCTGTTAATAAAAGATACAAAATCACTCAATACTAATGAAAGATTCTTGATCTGAAACTGGAACACCAGATGGATTAGGAAAATATGTTTTCCAGTGACTCCTTACTTAAAAAAAAGAGACAATGTGACACAGTAGAAAGTTATTAAACACAAAAGCATTTACTTTAGTTTAATATGAATGTTTTCCAATAAGTAAAACAAAAAAATTAAGTTATGTAAAATAAAATAAGAGTTCGATAAGCAATTGAACCAATATCATCACTGCAAATTCTGAACATTTGTAAGTTGAAAGCTTAGTGACTTTCCTGATGTTTTCACACTGATGCTGTACTGTCAGCCTTAGTACTAACATAACTTAAAATTTTGTCTGTAGACCTTTAACATCACATGGCGTTAAAGCGCTACTGAGTACTTGATAACATGACATGCCTGTTTCTCTAACATTTTCAAATTTTATAAATAGCAAATACTTTCTATACATAGAAGAATGTTTAAGGATCACGAAAATATATAGTTTAATATAGTTATTATTTGCTCAACACACAAAATAAAATATTGCCTCTTACCTTGATATAAGAACAGCCATTCACTATCAACACACAACAGGAAAATGATGGAATATAATGTCACTCGTAAATATCAGCGGACAGCTAGTAACTCATTTCATCACTAGATTGCAATCGAATGCAGGCTACAGTAGTGCACTGCCGAAAACTTGTGTCGTTAACAAATTTTAATAGGGTGGCGTTAAAGGTATACATGGCGTTATTTGGCTCAGGGACCTTATTCGTAGAGATGAAATCAGTAACTTAACCTCACCATTCGTAATACATTACAAATGTTTAAAATAAATGACGAAATAAAAGAAAGGGAATATGAATGAAAAAATACGTTTCACGAAAAAGAACTGGTACCGGTACCTGATATGAATTTACAATAATTCATAGTATCCATAAGAAGGACAACCTTAATAATTTGTCTTGTGTAATTATTTTATTTTCTTACTAAGTTTGTATTTAATTATGAAATAAACTTATTCGAACAATACAAGATGCAGAATGTTCAATAACGTATCCTATCACAGTGTTCTAAAACGTAGAAATACGTCTATAATGCCTCTCTCTATTTAAAAGTTCGCCCATCAATAACTTCCCAACCGTTACATTTCGGACATAGGTAGCTATATCAAATTGAATCGATGTGTATTAACCCAAACTACATTATCCTGAAGTACCTTACATTCCTCCTGAGACGTCCTGTACAATTTAAGTAGAACCTAAATCAAAACCAACTGTAAGGCGAATGTCAGGCAATTATGTTGCGAATCCTTGGACTCATCTCGCTATTACTAGTCGTATCGATTATAAATAAACTCTAAGTTGATAGAATGTTAAAAAAATTCTTTGACTCCACATTACACTACTCAAACACGCTCCCACAGGAAAGAAAACAAAAGGCGCCAAGACAGCAACAACCAGTTCTGATGATGGCCAATAGCAGGTCAAAACATGTTAACAAAGTAACATAAAATTTAACACTTGAAAGACACATAATACGTTTCCCAAAGTGATATAGTCTAGTGTTAAAAATTGTGTAATCAAGATGTATATATGTTAAAAAACTATTAAAATGAGAGTTTTAGAGATGGGACGCTTGGTTTGAAAGTACGTATCTAGTGTTATTTTTCTCGGGAACTTCGGATTTTCAACCGTTGTTTAAATCACACTATCTGCAACAG
Organism: Periplaneta americana; assembly: GCF_040183065.1. Classification (NCBI taxonomy): domain Eukaryota; kingdom Metazoa; phylum Arthropoda; class Insecta; order Blattodea; family Blattidae; genus Periplaneta; species Periplaneta americana. Next base: position 123,161,791 of record NC_091128.1, read on the forward strand.
ACAAAACGCACACTGCAAGTTATGAGAGAATGTCGTCAATGCTATCTACCTCGGAAACTATGCATTTCAGGACACAAGGTGATATGAACTTTTGTGCTCCATTTTGAGTCAGGAATCACCCCCTGAAGTTTGTCGGTGGACTTAAAATTCACTCTGTATAATTTAAGTAGAACCTAAATCAAAACCAACTGTAAGACGAATGTCAGGCAATTATGTTGCGATCCTTGGACTCATCTCGCTATTACTAGTCATTTCGATTATGAATAAACTCTCACAAGCAAACGTTCTGATGGGGGCAGATAAAAAAGTTAAATTGTTTTCTTCCACCATGTTAATAATGTCAAAAGAAGTGCTTATACAAATTTTGGCCACTCGACCGCAATTACGAGGGCCGTAAAAAAATAAGTTCGCTAGGGACCGCTAACAGAAAAAAAACACAGTTTCATTGGACAAATTTATTGGATCGAACACAGCAATTGTTGAGCTATTTTTCAACATATTTTCCATCGGAATTGAGACATTTCTCATATCATGGGATCGACAGAGAGAGGTGCAGACGCAGTCAAACGCTGGTCCTGATCTGAGGCGACTGACTTCTACGACACAAAAATTGATCCTATGGTATGACAAATGTCTCAATTCCAGTGGGGGATATGTTGACAAATAGCGCAACAATTGCTGTATCTGTTTAAATAAATATTTCTATGCAATTGTGCTTTTTTCTATGAGCGGCCCAAGGGAAAATCACTTTCTGGACGGCCTCGTAATTGCGGTCGAGTGGCCAAAATTTGTATAAGCACTTCTTTTGAGATTATTAACATGGTGGAAGAAAAAAAATGAACTTTTTTATCTGCCCCCATCAGAACGTTTGCTTAGTTGATAAAATGTTTAAAAAAATCTATTAAAATATGAGTTTTAGAGATGGGGCGCGTGGTTTGAAAGTACGTATTTAGTGTTATTCTTCTCGGAAACTTCGGGTTTTCAACCGTTGTGCTGACAAGCATATTATTTGTGCAGCCATGTTGATCACAGTCTTGAAGTCCTTATGGCGGTTCTCGCTGTATCATTATTTTTTGTTCATTCGGTAAATGTGACGAGACTTTGTTCCTCTGCAGCGCTCGCTCCTAATAACATGGTACATGCCTCATATAGCCTGCCTCACCCTCCATCGACGAGATTGTCAGAAGTGGGCTGCACGCAGGGTCTGCTGGAGTGTGTGTTTGTGTGTTTTGTGCGCTCCATGCGGTTTTCGAAATAGGACGATAATTACAGAAACACAGCGGGTGGGTTTGGATTTCTACCCCGGCCTGGTCTCTTTTAAGAGCCCCCATATAGCCGGCGATGTTTGGCGCTGTGTTTGAGGATATGACAGACGGCATGGGGTGGATGCCGGTTCTACATACGCCCCCCTCAACTCTTCTGAGACGAATGTGGAGCTGTCACTGACTATGTCGTTGTCGAATTTTCTGTATGAACACAGGCAAAGGATAAAATTTTCTCTGACTGCATAAAAATAGCCGCCGCGGGGGGTAAATAAAGTAGGTGTACGTGCAGCCTACCATTGCGATGGACCCACAGGACTCATTGTGGATTGTTAATGGCGTGAGAAAAATATGAACTTTGTTGCCCCACTTTCTCATTCCTCAGAGTCTTGAACTTCTCACTAAATAAACTCTCAAGTGGCAGTGCATATGAGTTCAATGTCAGTTGATCTAAGTTCGATTCACGACACCGAATTTTAATTCCCTGTCACTTGAAATGAGTCAAAATTGTTCCTTACTTCGTTAATACTTAGGGGAGAGTCGGGTAGTATCGCACATCGGGTAATATCGGACAGTGCGTTTCTTTCATCTACCACCATATGGTAGTACTTGAATGACATGGTTACGTTTCTCTATGCGACATCACAGAAACGTAACCATGTCAGTCAGGTACTACTGTATCATCGTGTGGTAGATGAAAGAAACTCACTGTCCGATATTACCCGATGTCCGATACTACCCGACTCTCCCCTACTTTCTTTTCTCCCCTACATTCTTTTCTCCCCTCCTTTTTATGCTTTCATCTTTTCTCCTATCGTCTTTATTACTATTGCCTTTACTTCTTTCTCCCTTTCTTTTATTTTTAATTGTAATTTCTACCACACTTTCTACTTTGCTCTCATCTTTCCTTTTCCCAATTTTTCTTTCCTTTCCATATTTTCTATCGTATTTTCCTTTAATTATTCAAGTCTTTCTCTTCTTTCTCTTTCCCTTCCTTTTTCTCCCACTTTCCATTATTTATTTTCTCTTTCTTCTTTCTTTCTTTTCCTTCGCTTCTTTCTACTTTCCTAGTCTGCCTCGGTAGCGCAGTTGGTATAGCGCTGGCTTCTGTGCTCAAGGTTTCGGGTTCGATCCCGGCCCAGGTCGATGGCATTTAAGTGTGCTGTCGACCTGGTTGGCGAGTTGGTATAGCGCTGGCCTTCTATGCCCGCAACGGGTTCGATCGCTGGCCAGTTCGATGGCATTTAAGTGTGCTTAAATGCGACAGGCTCATGTCACTAGATTTACTGGCGTGTAAAAGAACTCCTGCGGGACAAAATTCCGACACACCAGCAACGCTGATATAACCTCTGCAGTTGCGAGCGTCGTTAAATAAAACATAACATTTTAACATTTTAAGTGTGCTTAAATGCGACAGGCTCATGTCAGTAGATTTACTGGCATGTAAAAGAACTCTTGCGGGACAAGATTCCGGCATACCGGAGAAGCTGATATAACCTCGGCAGTTGCGAGCGTCGTTAAATAAAACATAACATTTTAACATTTTAAGTGTGCTTAAATGCGACAGGCTCATGTCAGTAGATTTACTGGCATGTAAAAGAACTCCTGCGGGACAAGATTCCGGCACACCGGTGACGCTGATATAACCTCTGCAGTTGCGAGTGTCGTTAAATAAACCATAATTTAAATTTTTCTACTTCCCTATTTTTTCTTGTGCTTCCTTATTTATTTCTTGCTTCATTTCTGTTTTCTTTGCTTCTTTCTTTCTTTTTTAACCTTCTATCTTAATTCTTTTCCCACATTCTGTCTTTCTACTTTACATCACATTCTTTTCATTTCTACTTTTCATATTGTCTTTTAGATATTGAGCAAACGACTAGCTGTTATTTTTAAATTTAAAATATAGGCCTGAAACATGAACATTTTTCTTTATTTCTAATTAATTAACGCTGTATGCGCAATACCCTACAGCAACCCTGGGCAAAACGGGAGAGGGAAAAGCAACTCAGAATCCCTCGCCCATGTCCTTTTCGCTTAGGCCTACACCACCTTATAAACAAACACACAGTAAGGCACTGCGCATCAGTGGTGGATTTCAGGCGACCACCGAGAGCCGAAAGTTCGTGAAAGCTATGATGTCTGCCTTATACAATCCGTCACTGAGCAAGTTCCCGAAATTTTGCAACATAACTTCTCGACATAGATGCCCTGGCTCAGCTTCCGAGGTTACTCGGACATGAACGAGGTTACTCGACTCCATTCGCACTGCACTGCGAAAAGACAGTGAACCTTTTAATGTGCATACTTCTAATTCCCGGCGTTTCTTCCGACGGCCTTGCCTTACCTTAGCCATCGAACATCACGCCTGTCCCACGAGTGAGTTTATTCGACTCCACTTGTACTGCGAAAGGACAAAGTTCCTTTCAATATCAGACTTACACCTCCAGTATTTTTTTCTCCATCCTGCAGTCGGCTTTTCGAGTGCATCTCCCTCTCCCCCCGTATGTGGTACCTAAGAGGTTACGTCCATTTTCGGCTTCTCCCCTTCAACATTTTCTAGAGCTCCTTCAGTGGAGCAGCGTAACCCGGAGTGAGACAAGTGGTCAACAGGCTTGGAGCTCACATATTCAGTTTGTCAGTCCCGAACTCCCTTTGCAAGGACGCGTTTTCACGTATCTTTTGAATTTATCCTTCCATTTCCCCTCTCATTCAATTTAGTTAAATTCGATTCAGAAAAGAAGAATATGATTGAAAATCCAGCTTTAGGAGAGTTTGTACGAAAATATTTCAAACAAAATAACCTTCTGAAATATATAGAAATTACAATTGAACTGTCTCATCCATTCGAGAGGATATAGGTGATTTTTACTCATAGCCTACCTCACCACAAGACATTTTTCATCCTACAGAGTTCCAGTTGCTAGAAAATGTAACTCGCTTCCGAGTGATGTAAGGGGTTGTTGGACAATAACTTCATTTATATCAAAATTACACAAATTATTACGTAACAGATTAACTACTGATTAATATTTGTTGGTACTTATAATGAAACTAACATCTGTCCATTCTTATTATCATTAATTTCTCTAAATAGATTACAAAACCTCTAATGGCAAAATTTCATTACATTAATATTCTCATTATATGAATACATTTTAGATTTATATTTTTTCTTCCTATAAAATAGTTCTAGTAAGCTTACATTAAATTAATTCTCATCATTTTACTAGCTATCTCAAATTAATTATAATTGATTGAATTAAATTAGCTCATAAATTAAGTTACTACTTTATCTTATAAGTTAGGTTTATCTAAATTTAAATAAACATGTACTAGTCGTTAAAACTTAACTGAAGAATACTGCTGGAGAATCTTGTAAGTGTAGTGTAAGTATTCGTAATTTAAATATGTATCGTACTGATTGGACTAAGGCTGGTTGAATGGAAGAGAAGATCTTATGGCCTTAACTCTGCCAGCGTAAATAAAACATTCTATTCTATTCTATTCTATTCTATTCTATTCTCTGTAAATGAAACCTCAGAGTATGAATAGGTATATAGTAAGTCTTAATATAGGAAAGCTTGACCATTATGAAATTGTAGTGACATGCTGTGCGGATAATAGACAAAAATGATTAGGCCTATGCGATTGAATGTCAATAACATAAGAATAAATTTTAATTATTTAATTCCTTATTTTTTTGTATCCACCTAAAAGCTTTGTGCCATGTTTAGTGTAGCATTTCAGGAAAAATTAATGCCTAAAACGCCTAATTTTATTCTTAGAGCCTAACTTTTTAAATATTAATACTATTTTAGTCGCCTAAACTCTAGTTTTTAGTGCCCTAAAAATCCGATATTTTGATATCACCGAGTCGCTTCAGTCCTGCTTATGCCAAGCCGTATTCTTCTTCCTCTGACGTATTTTAAGCTCAAAGCCTGAATCCTTCCATCTTTTCCAATGGCGACCAGGACTTCTCTTCCCTTCGGGTAATAATTTCCTTTGCTATTCTTATTATTCCGTCGTCTGACATTGCTGACATACAACTGTGCTATTCTATTCTTCCTTTTATGACCAAGTCACATATTGCTTGAATATTGCATTTTTCTCTGATGGTAAGCCTATTACTTCTTACCTTGCGATGTCTGGTTTTCTTTACTGTTTTTCTAAGAACAGCATTTCCGTTGTCTCTAATAGCTGCCTTGCTTTTACAATGTCTGGTCGTATTTCAGCTGAATAGATTATTATTGGTCTTATTACTGATTTCTAAATTCCTACTTTTATTTCTTATTCAAGATATTTATTTCTCCGTGTAATATCATTGAAGTAACCAGCTATTCTTGCGGCTTTATTTGCTTGAGTTTGTACTTCTGAAGGTCAGTTTCACCAACACATGTTAAAAAATACTTAACTCTAAGTTAAGTAACGATTGATTAGAACTTTTTTTTTATAAAAATCTGCAATTATCTTAGGACGTTCTTGTGCTTCTGGCTTCTGGGAATGCAATGTAATCTTCCCTCAATGCAGCAATAGCAGGAGACACTCTGTGAAATATTCTACATGCAGTTGCTTTAGAAATCCGCACCATATCTCCTACAATTAAATGGAATGATCCTCTAGCATAGAACCTAAGAGCAAGAAGCAATTACTCCATTGGTGTTACTGGTAAATTTCTCTGTGTAAGATATTCTAACCTGTGTTGGATTTCTTCTAGCACCTTCACTACAATAGTTTTCGAAAGCCTGTACCTCTCTAGAAATTTACTTTCAGACAAAATTAATATTAGTCTATAATTATAAATTCATTTCTTCTTTGGAAAATTATGTCATCTTCTCCCTCTAAAGCGTTCAAATAATTATAGTATTAGATTTGTACATTAAATGCATGTCGTCTGCCCGCCATCTTGAAGTCTAATCAGCATGTTAGATACTAACAGTAGATATTTGGGCTATTAAACTAACAGGAGGTTTACCTAGCCGTTAGTCTTAACAGATGTTGGTGAAACAACTCCTCTGTTAAATTAATGGTTAAATTAGTTTTAACGGATCGTTAAGCCTTAACAGATGTTGATGAAACCGACCCTGAATGTGATATTCTGGTGGCAGATACAGTAATCAAAGATCATTCCTTGGGTTTCAAGTTGACATCGAATTGGTTCTTTTCCATACATTTGGTTTTAGATGTTGATATTTATGTTTTCTAATTGACTATATACCTATTTTATAGCTTTTTTCTTTCTGCTATGCTGAGGTCCTCGAGTGGAATTGTTCTCTGGAACGAGACAAGTCGCCAACTACATTTCAGTTCAAGTAGTATTCTAACTTATCCAATACCCCGAGAAGGACGAGTTTCCTGTTATGAGCTTCTACCTTTTTTTTCTTTCCATCATCTCTTATTTTATATTTAGCGAGACAAATATACATAATCGTTATCTTAAAGTAATCGAATACATTTTGAAGCCTTGAGTCATCAGATCTGGGTTTCATACTAGTGAAATCAATCAAGATAACAATTATCAAATGAATGGATAAATATTACATTATAAGGGACAAAATAAAAATACCTTCGACAAATAAATCAAATAATTTATTAGCGAAAGGAAGAACACTTCATATTACAATAAACAAACAAAAAGATAAGTGTAGAGCACATAAATATAAAATGAAATAAATAAGTAAGCAAATCGATAACTCAGTAAACAAATTAAAAGTGTCAATCTCTGCTATGTAGGAGAATTTTCACTTCTGATCAGTCATTGAACTGCAAACATAGAAAAGAGAAAAAATAAGTTATTCGTCAAATAAAATTATTAAAAGTAGGTACATAATTAAGCTTAATAAGAAAATTTCTACATTTAATAATAATAATAATAATAATAATAATAATAATAATAATAACTTATCCCTAATATGTAGCACAAAAATTTTATAGTGTAGAAAATCACCATAGCAGTAGTGAATTTATAAATACGAAACAAAACATTCGTGCTTCAAATTTTATTGTAAGTAGGCCTACATTGTAAACAAAAAAATGTATGTAGAGATTTTTTCTCCAGGCACTTCAGTTTCCTTCCATCATTCTACGAACACCCTCACCTTCTCTCATTTCATCTATCAACTACAACACTTAAAAAAAAAAAGAGCTGAGGTGAATTCTTGGGGATAATACGAGATGATATGGGAAGGGTTGGAGATTATCAGGTACTCATCTGAGAATGAAACCTAACTCCATTAAAGCTGAAGCAGAATGTCCCACCTATCAGCATCGGATTCAATAATATCACCCAGGCCACCTGTCTAAATTGGACATTCATCGCATACATATATAGGATGCACAATGGGCCAAAAAAGCCTAAGTGCAAAGAACCGTCCGGGGTTCGGCCCCTCAAAAAGACAAAGCAAGACAAGACAAGAAAAACTAAAAAATCATTAGGCCTATATTTCATGAGCATTACTCCCAAAAAGAATTGACTTCTAGATACTGAATATGAATAAAATCCGATTAGTGATTTAGAAGGAAAAACCGGGCTAGGCTGTATAGGACACAGCGTGAATACATCACTCGGGATGGGACGTGGAATGTAAGATATCCGTTGCTTATACACCTGCTCTCATTTCTGCGGCATATGTACTTTCTCTCTTCACTAGTATATTTTTTCAATTTATCTTGTCGACTGCCGATAGTTGCTCAATACAGGTTGTAGTCTGGTTCGTTACGACTCGTTTGATACTACTGCGAACGTTCTATTGCTTCACATTCTCGAGTTACATTGCCTCGGTTACCGCGCGACCTGTCAGTTCGTACATCAACTTCCCTCTTTCTCGTATCGCTATATGACGTCACCCGCTCCAACTCAAGGTCATGTTGGATACAGGGGTACTTCATCTGTCAATCACCGTTTACTTCATTGGAATGTATCGTGTAGTTTAGAAATTATGGGCGTGACAAAACTGGCCGTAGAATGTGTCGATTATCTTTCGGGGTTTGCACCCTAGACTGGGCCGAAATTATAGACGTATTCACTTAAAAAAACTGTAGAGAAACGGCATGACCGAAACAAATGTTTCAATATTAGGAATGCTGAAAATGTCTAGCCTATTTTCTGAAAATCTCGAAATCAAATTTCTGCGGCATTACAGTACTTCTCTTTACACTCTACTTCGCATAACGATCAACTAATATATAATATAGGCCTATTCTAATCACCAAAATACTCTCCACAATGTATTGATCACTATAAGACTGCTAACGCGTACAGGGGCTCACCATTTATTAGCAGGGGCTATGGTAGTTTGGCCGCTAATGCGATTGGAGAAACTGAATCGATTGCATGGATTAGAGGAGATCGGACTGTGAGTTCAAATCCCTCCTAGGGCATTGCGCGTACGTCAAAGGAAATTGGTATAACTACCGGCAAAAGGATATACCTATGTTACACAAATACAATATGCGGCTATATACCGGATTTTGTATTGAAAATATAATCAGATGGAAAATGGAGAGGGGAGAACTGATAATGATTCAATGGTCCCTGCTCGGAGCGTCCAGTGGCGTCAGAAATTTTAATCTTTGTCAGTAATACTGGAATGTATCTTTTGTATTTTATAATGATATCCTTTTAATTGGTTAAGGGAGTACCAAATAACATTAAACGAAGACATCAAGAATTCTTGTCTGCTATTTACCATCTTTTCGTAAATCTAAGTAAAACTGTGTCCCGCGCCGTGGCGTTGTGCTCTAAGGCATCCTGCACTGGTTCGAGTCCTCATGACGAAAGAAATTTTCTCATGAAATTTCGGCTAGTGCATGGGACCGGTGCCGAACCCTAGCACTTGGGGAGCTACGATAGGTAGCGAAATCCGGTTATGAAAGCCAGCGATAACGGCTGGGAGCATCATCGTACTAACTACACGATACCTCCATTTTGGTTGGATGATCGTTCACTTCTGCTTCAGTTTGTGAACGTGAAGCCAGCAGCTGGCTCGTCGGCCTGAACCCTTAAAGGGTTGTAGCGCCACGAATTATTATTATTATTATTATTATTATTATTATTATTATCATTAATCAAAATAAAATTATAGCTCGTCTTTGGCGATAATATAAACTACAGGAAATATTTTCGTATTTTAAAATTCATGTGCTTATTTTGATCTATGAATGCTGTGAAAATGTTTGTCACATTAATGTTGCGTACTTGTCAAAAATTTTCCAAGTTGCCTAGGTCTATAGCAGGAGTCATCAGTACAGTGCACCCTCGGGCTAGCGTCCCTTAATCGCGGATAAGACATTGCACTGGCGTACATCCGTAGCTGCTGGCGGGTATGCTTCCTCCTCTTCCTTCTACACGACGGGGCATATTGTGATACACTTCTTATCCGTTACCCATTTCAGCGAGTGCTGACGGCCACTGGTCTACAGCATTATTTACTCAAGGAAAGAAAAATAGAAATAAAATGTTAAGTAATTTATGTTGTAGTCCTGATTACATACACACACATACATACTCACACATACACAAACACCAGATTGGCAAATCCCATGTTATGAAATGGCAACATAAAAAGAGAACCACCACCAAAACCTTCACTGTCGAAAAGGCATTTTTTGGCAACGACCGCTAGATGGAAGTACAGAAGCAAGCTATTACTTCATGCAATTCCATAAGGGTGATAACGTGATTTCTTTTGTAGACGCTAGATGGCAGCATAGTAAGATTGATAAAAGTGGTTGTCTTGAAAGTCCATTAGGCTCATCAATCTGTTGTATGTGATCAGAAGTTATAGCTTGCATGAAATTAATTACAGTTTGTCAATCTGTCTTAAAGATTAAAATTTGAAAAAATAATCGAAAACAAGAAATGTTAGCAAAGTCAGTGGAGTTTAAGTCCACTTGTTATTCATTGAACAATTACTTTTTTTTAATTGGCTATTTTACGACGCTTTATCAACTACGATGGTTATCTACCGTCTGAGTGAAGGTGATAATGTCAGCGAAATTAGTCCAGGCTCCAGCATCAAAATTTACTCAGCATTTGCTCTTAAAAGGTTGAGGGAAAATTCCGGAAAAAAAATCTCAACCCGGTATTCGTCCCAATCCGGTACAGATCGTTTTACGGTCAGACATGCTAATCGATACTCTGCAGTTGTGGATAACAAATAATTATTTTTTACATTTCTGTAATGGAACATTTAAGAATAAGAAAATATCCACATGATGAGGAACTCGTTTAGTAATCAATTTAGGTCTACACAAAATAGTAACTTTGGGATTATATATAGCAGTTATATTTATTTGTGGTGCTTCATATTTTTGTAAATACAGTATACCTTAATATATAAATTGATTCAACACAATAGAAATGTCTTAAAAAAAATAATATTACTTTAAAAATAATATAAATAATCTATCATTAGCATCGATTTCGAAAAAGTAAAAAAAAAAAATTTTAATTGAAATGAATTATGGGAAATGTTATATCAATAAAGCGCTTATTTTCCTTTGTACAAGGGAGGGACCCCGAAGGCTAGCACAGCAGCCTCGAGTGGGCTCATTGTTTCTTATCACTCCTTTATTTAGGAATTTTTGTTGAACTCTGAAAAGCCGCTTTCGTCGTACATCATTGCTTAGCCTCAACGAAAGCGGTGCCATCTCTACGAAAGACACAACACTACATCACGCTGACGCCGCTTTATTTACTGCTATCGTAATAGTAATTATATTTAAATCTAGAGTGACGGTAGAATGTTGGAGAAACCAGAGAAAATCTTCAGGAACCTTGGCTATGTCAACCATAAATGCATCTCCGCCACCACAGAGATTAGAACTTGGGTTCGCATTCTTCGTAAGCCAGCGCACTGCCAAATACATTAAAATTCAGCGAAGAAAATAACTATTTTTTAAAATATGTAGCAACGACTAACCTTTTAATTTTAGGACAGTTTGTGTCAAATGTTTTAGATATAGACCTATTGAAGAGATTTATAAGCTTACTAGATAATAGGCATATTAACTCACTATTTACTTGGATAACTAATAGAGAAAAAAGTGGCATTCAGAAAACTACAATCATACTTTCAGTTTTAAACAAATATAACAAATCTGCATGCCTGTCAATAAGATCATTTAATTCTCTGTTGTTAACATTTAAAGAAGTCCGACGAGTTAACTCTGTGAAAGCTCGTCTGCCTCCAGACTATCCAACCCGGGTTCGATTCCCGGCGATGTCAGCGATTTTATGTAAAATTTCTAACTCGGGGCTAGGAGAGGTGACGGTGCACAACTTCAAATCACTAGATTGTGCGCCAATATGTCTGGGTTAAATCCCAAATTTCTCTGAAATGCATATGAAGAGAAGGTATACGTCATTGCTGATAGTGATTCATTAGTCGGACGGAAACATTAAGCTTGGCAGTCCCCTAGGTACTATTGTACAGGAGAAGGCTACGTGCCGGCACCGAATTTCCTCTTCTCGCTTCATCTTCATCATCCTCAACCATTCCGTACACTACACTTACACATATACTCACCTTAGTACACGACATAACTCTGCACAGATACACATCATGCATAGCATGGCCCGCCGAAGTGGTGTGCAACTTGAAAATGAGTCACAGTCCTGCATCTATCTGCAGTATGCGGAACCCGAATCACACAAGTGAAGTGAGTAGGCATTGGATACACACACATTTAAAGAATGAAATGGACAGGAAAGAATTTGGTAGGCAGTTTGTTAACCAGTCTTAAAATGCAACCCAGATATTTTCATTTATGGGACCAACGTAAACCATGAAAATTAAATTGCTAATATTACAGTAGATATCACCATCTTCATACATCATATCCTTTAGCCTGTCCGCTCCCATTCAATAGCAATTTTGAATGACAAAGTTTGTGACAGTTTTCCTTCTTGTTTTAATTTTTTTAATAAGAAATTTAACGACCTGTGTCAACTACTGGACTATTTAGCGTCGATGGAATTTGGTGGTAACGAGGCGGTATTTGGCGAAATGAGGTTGAGAATTCGCTATAAATTACCTGACATTCGCCTTGCGGTTGAGAAAACCTCGGAAAATCCACCCAGGTAATCAGCCCAAGAGGGAATCGAACCCACGTTCGAGCGCAACTCCGGATCATCAGGCAAATGCGCTACGGTCTGAGCTACGCCGGTGGCTTCCTCCTTGTTGTCAACAACAAATGCATTAGCACCTGCAGCTCTTTAAAATTTAAATTGCTGTGTAACCTTATACCAAACATGAATTTTTACGAACTAGGTTACACTATATTTAAAATCATTCGAAACAGAAACAAAAAATTTGAGAGACAAAGAACACAGGATTGCTTTGTGTTGTCTCGGAATGGTGACAAAAGCAGGTGCCACTATTTCGTAGAAATTCGACAACACTGGAAGATTTTCATGGCAACGTAAACGTCTAAACGATATCCCTTAACGATATAGGCAGGTCAAGTTCCGGAAATTTCTCCTCCCGAACTTCATAAGGACTCTTGAAACCGTTCTTTTAACGACCTTGAGTATAACAGTCCCGAGTAGCTGTACTTCCAGGTCTTATGTCCAGGATGGTAAGACTACGGCTAAAAGGAACATGACTTCAGAAACCAGGCTCAGTGTCTATGAAATAATTACAAATCTTGATTACTTTGCCAGGAAACGAATCCAGGCCTACTGGCATTGTATTGTCCGAGCAAGTTGTCTTAGGCCCGATTGTATAAACCATTTAATGTTAGCTCAGAGGTTAAATTGATCCTTGTTTCAGCTGAACTTGGAATTTTGTGTTGTATAAAGTCTAATCTGAGATTAATTTGTCTCAAACTAAAGTCAACTTTGACTGAAGAAATTTCTCCGATTAAGTTAGATGATCCAAGTTCAGTTATTTCTTTTCTGTTTGAAATATACGAGTGACAGATTGTGCAAATAAAATATCCATTATTATTAATATTAATAGATATGTTAGGTACATTTATATATATTTCTTTCAATTTCTTGCCTTAATACACAAACATTCTTATATTTTATAAGGCTCTATCGTGTTCAGCATTATCAAATAACATAACCTATAATTATATTATGTTTATAACAATCATTAATTATTAATAGATATGATAGGTACATTAATAAATGTTCAATTAACTGTATTACTAAACGAAAATTGTCGTTTTATAAAGCTTTATTATGTTTAGCAGTATCAAACGCCATAACATGATAACAACTTGGAGAACAGTCAGCCTTCTTCTTATTGTCCGCCATTATTTACATTACACAAAAAAAAAAAAAAAACAGTGTCTGCAACAGAGTGTACGGAAAGTCGCCAAAAAGTAGTTGTAAAGTCGCTAGATTTCTCATTATCAACAAAGAAAGCTTACATTTTGTCACTATGGGGTGCTAAAAAGGTCACTAAATCCCTATTTAAGCAATATAAAAGTTAAAAGAAATTGTTGTTGAAAAAGAGTTAAAGTCGCTAGATTGGCAACACTGAACAAACCTGTATAACATGGTCCGCGCATCACGTATTTCACCTGTTTATGCGATGTTGCCAAATCATTTTCACGTGAACTTAGATTGCATTTGAACCAAGGTAATTTGATCGCAGAAAAGTTTTATACAATAGAAGAAGTGTCTGAACTCGGTTCACTTTTCGATCTTCGATCAAAGTTGATCTTTAGTCAGGGAGTTTTATACAATTGGGCCTTAGTAGTTCCTTTCCTGTATGCCTCTTTCCACAGCTATCCCTTTTGAGTTTCTTAAGCAGTTATAGGCCTACTGACTGTTATAAAAACATCGGTAGATATTTTGTTTTAGGCATATTCACGTTTCCTCGGTGCTAGAAGCGTCCATTGAAGACAGCCTGTCATTCAGTCTGTCTATCTACTTGTATGTTCGTCTTTGAATGAGTGACTGATAGATTATGGTGGGTTGATGCATTGTGACATAGAGGCTTTCACACAAGCTCGCTCCGTCATAAAAATTTACTATACGGTATTATTTTTTGTATTGTGATATACTGTATATCTGTGTATATGTGCGCACGTGCGCGTATTCGTGTAAGTGTGTTTTTTTAATTCTGTGAAAGGATATGGAAGATGGATCTTCATGTTTTTACAAAGAAACTGATAGAAAGAAAATAAATTCATTATTTTAAATGTAGGCCTACAATACAGTATAACTCATAAAACAGAATAAACAGAAAATTAAGAGAAATACTTAACACGATAAACTAAATCTCTAGTCAACATGTGAAATCGCTCAGAAAAAAACCTTAAACTGTGTAATTTCTCGAAAAAAAAATTGGGGTAGAATATATTTTGTGTGAAATTTGTTCTCGTTTAAGTTCATTAGTTTTCTTGTTTTAAAGCTTTAAATTTAGCCTATCGTAATTCCTTAAAAATTGCCAATTTGAAAGGAAATTAAAATGGAAGGACTTATGATAGACATTCCAACAAAAGTGCATATTACAGCTGTGAGTACAATTTGCATAACTGTGCACACAACATATTTAGATTAATATTTAACAGAGACATAGGCCTAAGTAGAAATATCCATAATTGATAGACTTCCCCTAGGAAAACAGTTAAATAAAAATATCGAGTGAGTCCTCTCTCTCTCTCTCTCTCTGAAGAAATTATATCAATTTTAATGTCGGTGTAGCATAAAGAAGTCCTCCCGTAAAAATATAATTTCGTTAAATTACATCAGCTACGCCCAAGTCCCGAGTTGAGTGATAGTACGCGAGTAGACAAACTTTTCTACCGTTCTGCTAGCAGTGCAGGAAAAATTTTGCTTACGTCACGCGTACAATACTGACCATCATCCGATTCGGAACTTGGGCGTAGCTAAAACATTTTAAAGAAATTATTTTTTTACAGGAGCACTTATTTGTGCTACATCGAAATTAAAATCGATACAATTTCTTCCAAAAAAGAGAAATCAGTTGATAGTTTTATTTCATTGTTTTCCGTGGGGAAGTCTATCAAATGTCGATTTATCTACTTACGCCACTGTTAATATTAGTATAAAATATGGTACATGCATAGTTATGAAACTACTCTCAGCTATACTAAGAACTTTTGTTGGAATGTCTAAGTCGTTTCATGTTTTGTGTCCTTTGAAACTGGATATTTTTACGAAAATACGATGAATGTAACGCATTAAAAAAGAAAAGGAATGGACTTAAACGTAAACAGACTTCACACAGTAAAGTACGAGTATCTCCTATCTTTCTATGCATATATTTTTTTCGGAAATTGTAAGGTTTTTTTTGTGTAAGATTTCACATGGACTATCCCATACTTACTTAATTACAAATGGTTTTTAAGGAACCCGAAGGTTCATTGCCGCCTTCACATAAGCCAATCCATTTTAATATTATCCTCCCATCTACGTCTCGGTCTCCCCAAAGGTATATTTCCCTCCGGTTTCCCAACTAACACTCTTCTTCTTCTTCTTCTTCTTCTTCTTCTTCTGCTTCAAGCTGTAGGCTTTAAGCCCGTTGCGGCTCCTTTATTTCTTGTATCCATCTTTTTGCTGGTCGGCCGATACTTCTTTTTCCAATGGGTACATAGTCAGCGATTATTTTCGGGGTTCTATCTTGGCTCATGCGTTGTACGTGTTCCCACCATTTCTGTTTATACTCATCTACAGTTTCTAACAGACTGTTAACTTGTAGATTGTATCTTATTTCCTCATTCCTGATGTGATCCAGTCGAGTTACTCCTACTACACTTCGAAGAAATCGCATTTCAGCTGCCTGTAGTCGACTTCTATCTTTCTCTTTTAACGTCCAAGTTTCACTCGCATATAGGCCCGTTGGTATTGCCATAACTTTATATAGTTTAATCTGTGTATCTTTCCTAGTTTTATTACGGAGTGTTCTTCTAATGGTCCCACATATATTGTTAAATTTGGCAATTTTCTTTGGAGCTTTCGAGTAATTGGAGTCCTCTGGTGGTGTTACCAGCACCACGCAGAGCCAACTAACACTCTATATGCATTTCTGGATTCGCCCATACGTGCTACATGTCCTGCCCATCTCAAACGTCTGGATTTAATGTTCCCAATTATGTCAGGTGAAGAATACAATGCGTGTAGTTCTGCGTTGTGTAACTTTCTCCATTCTCCTGTAACTTCATTCATCATTCCATATGAGTAGACAGTGGATGCGGGATGACTTATCGTTGAATGTAAGTGCACATTTACTATGTTACATTTTTTTTTCATTCACACCATTGACTGAACAGGTTTTAAACGTAAACAGACGACGTCAAAATGCTACTGTATCTCCGTACAGTCAGAAGGAAAAGAAAAATAACGTACTGTAGTACATACCTTGCAAGGTTCAGTCCTCGTCATCATTGATGCAATTACCAGCGTTGCAGTAAACGACGATATATTCTCGTAAGTTGTCGAAGCTGAATCGTCTTCGCTTATCGCTTAAACAGTTTTTGTATCGAGAGGATTTCTGAAGAAAACCTCTAAAATGGGGATCACTCAGTTTCTTTAGAGGAATATTTGCACTGAGCATCATGCTGCACGTGTCGTTAGACCCGCATAACTAAATGATGATGATGATGATGATGATGATGATGATGATGATGATGGTTCCTCAGATTTCATTTCAACGCATTTCCTGTGCGATGTACTGTTGCAATGTTTCTCTATAGCCTGAGTTGTTCTGGTTTTTATTTCAATTTTACATACATTACACACGATATTGTCTTCGTTAATACATAAAATGTCACTCTCATAATTCTTAAATGCATTTCGTATCTCTGAGCGAATTTAACGTTTTGCCATTATGAATGGATCAGCACAACATATTCGACGCGTACTAAATACTTGAGCAGGATAACACAACTGCACACATTGCGTTGCAATGTTACTATGAACGGATCGGGGTTCATTCGTTTTGTACGCTGCTGTACTCACCAGGTACACAAAAGACGGACGGCGCGACACGTGCCATATACTCCGATACAAAACAACTTCACTTTTCCTTAAGTCATCCCGCATCCACTGTCTACATATGAGTTACATTACAATATAATATCCCTCTATTTACTGTGAATAAGCGTGCTGAATCTTGATTGCTATCAGACCTTGTTCATGTCTTCATAAAGGCAATAAATACATTAGTAGATATTATTTTCTTTTAGTATAACTAAATTTCTGCTCGTGGGTACAATCCCCGCTTGGGCTGACTATCTGCTTGGGTTTTTCGAGATTTTCCCTTATTGTAACTCGAACGTTAGGTAATTCATCTCGCCAAATACAGAGTGATTCACGAGGATTTACCGCCACTTACGGATCTTATTTCCGAAGACATTCTGAGTAAAAAATATCATGTAAACATGTATTCCAATCTCAATATTTTCAGAGTTACACTGTTTTCGAAGTTGTTAGTAAAATACATTTTTTCTTTAGCTTTAAGGTTAAAAGAATATTACAAACAGAGAATGAACTATTCAGAAGTATCATTTCTGTAAATGACTAGTGTTCTGATGCTAAAAATATGTTCTTAATTGTTACAAATCATACTACTTTAGGAACTGATTTTTTACAGTTTAATTATGCATCCTAATGTACAGAAAATTTACAAGATTGGCGTGATTTGTAACAATTGTTGTGAGAAAAATGCAATTTTGTTGTTAAAAATCGAAAAAAATCTGTACGAAGCAACTAGGGAATTCACAACACATTTTTAGCTTCAGAATACTAGCTATTTAAAGAAATGATACTTCTGAATAGTTCATTCTTTATCTGTAATATTCATTTACCCTTAAAACTAAAGAATAATGGTATTTTACAAACAACTTCAAATTAGTGTAACTCTGAAAATATTGAGGTTAGAACAAATGTTTATATGACATTTTTTGCTTAGAATGTCTTCGGAAATTTAGCTCCGTAAGTGATGGTAAATCCTCGTGAATCACCCTGTATATTTCGCTATCACCACTTCCATCAAGGATAAATAACCTAGTAGTTGATACAGATCCTTTAAACAATAGAACAGGTATGTCAATTGATGCCCACAGGAGCAAGCGCGCGCTTTAGAGCCCAGGAGAGCCTGAGCGCTTTACAGCGGAAAGGAAAGACACAGACGAAAGAGGTGGTATATGCCGCTTGGTCGAGCTATATTCAGGGATGGCCAGCACTGATTCAATAGATAAAGGGAAGATAACTTATTAAAACTGTGTCCATATTAATTTTTAGATTTGCCTGATATATATAAGTGCATTATAAGAATGTAAGTTTTAATTTTAATGCTCATTTTTCACAAGTTTGATTTTTTTAGTCAAAAGAAATATTTTCTCAACTTTTCGTATAAAAAAGTGAAATTTTCAGTATAGGCCTATTTATTTAGTAGACTTACAGAATGTTTTCGTAAATCTAATATACTGTATATACGTATTAGGCCTACTGAAGATAGTGTATTGAAAATTTTGAAAATATTCGCATGGAAATTGTTTGTAAGGAAATGAATTAACAAAGCAACTACTGTTATATCATAAGCAAAAGATACGTGCCCATGTGTTGTAAAAATGTCAGCTCTATAGCTTCAGCAGATTTCGAGAAAATAATTTAATATTCTGATGATAGGAAGTTGCTCACAAGTATCACCTTAAAAGCATAATGCGATAAGTGTTTTGTTATGTAATATTAGTTACACTTAAAACAGATACAGTACCTAGGTAACTTTGCTTTGTACTGTAATATTGTTTTGATTAGTTTATTGATTACTTTTGTAAGGCTAAAGATACCATCAATATAAATTCCAACTTATCATGTCATACTCAATCTCTTTCTTTGAAATATCACTTTCTTTATTAATGATATGTTTCATCCACTTAATACAGTATAATATTATACTACTATGGAATTTAAGTGAATATTCCTTCTTAACTCTCTATTACGCTATGTTATTAAGATTTAAAACACAAGTGCAATATTAAGAAATCAGTGTTAGTACTTTTATTTTACAGACAATATAGATAATATTAAACAGAAAGAAGCCATATAAAATAACGACATAAAATTTCACGTTCCGTTTGAAGTTTGTGCACCACTGTTTTCTTAATCCAACAGGTTGCTTATTCATATACACAACCCTTCCTCTTTCCATACTTAGCGCTTGCTGCCCGCGCACGACGTCAAGGTCAGAAAAATGCGCTTGCTTTGACATCACTGCAATAGAATAACAGTCTTACTAATAAACAGTTTATAGTTTTTATACGAGACTTATGCAGAGTTGAGACAGAAAACGTTACTAATAAACCGTGAATAAGCTGTGGACGTATAAACAGGCTGTAACTATACAATGGGATTTGCCTTGCAGTAGTTATATACACGAAACCCCTTGTTTAAGCGTTGTATATAGCGAAAAAATGGCCGCCCCTCTAACAGCTGTTCTTATCGACTGTCATTTTATGATGATGGTTACCTTGTAACCACAGAAGAACAAACCAAAGATCATAGAATTATTAGAATAATATTGCTGTAGCTTGTACTCTTTGACCAAAATGTAGTGTGGTAATCGATTAGAGCCAGTTGTACTATCGATATTTAACACGCCACACTAGAGTGCTCTACCGGATGCAATAGAGAACCTCAGATATTCTATTACCTTTCGTAACGAAGTAATGACGAAACTATGACGTAGCTGTGTAACAGTTATACTGTTATACACGACGTATGTAGTGATTATTAGTAAGGAATTTACACACGACTTATAAACGAGCTACTCATTGTATAAGTACATGTATAAGACAGTTAAACGTCTGTATGTAGGGTTTTTATTAGTAAGACCGTAAAAATATAAATGTATTTCACTCTATCAGCGGTGTTCAGACTCTGAACTCTTCTCCTCGCACGTCTCTCTTTCCGCTGCAAAGACAACAAATGGGAACAATAGTCTAATTCTACTATGTTATTCCTTGATCCACAGTGAAGAATTGCATAACAAATATTTTGGATATACATAAGTCAAAAAAGTTTTTATTTATGGAACAGACACCTAGGAAAGCTCTATGGAGACACCTCAACACGTGACTCTACGAGCGTCGCAAAATCTCGTCGCCATTCTCTACGGTCTGAGGCGTCAGGAATTTGTTAGTGCGGCGAATTTTGGCTTTAACCATTCTATTTGTTAAGTGGACAGTGGCATTGCTTAATTATGCATCTATCTCTATCCACTAATGCTAAGCTCTAGCGAAGCAAAATAATTGTTAACAACCCTTTTAAACTAATGAAACTTAAGCCTAAGTGTCGATGATGCCGTTGGAGATTATGTAAGAAAATAAACAAAGTACTCGAAAAGATTACTTTGGTGTTCTTTCTCTATTTTTCTTCTTCTTCTTATTTTCCGTTGCTGTAGGCTACTGATTTCAGTTCAGTAAAATCCCTCCCTCCATTAGGCAATTATTAGATTCCTTCCTTAAGTAAGAAGGTAGTGCCTATCTCGACAATATTAATTTCATAAAGTTTGGGTGCACGTTACTCAAAAACTGTTAGAGATATCAGAACAATATTTTCAGGGAATGTTTTTACATAATTTATTTTTAGTATTAGGCCTAAATATAAATGACACTCGGGAGCAAATTAAATGCAGAATAAATATGGGAAATGCCTGTTATTATTCGGTTGAGAAGCTTTTGTCATCTAGTCTGCTGTCAAAAAATCTGAAAGTTAGAATTTATAAAGCAGTTGTATTACCGGTTGTTCTGTATGGTTGTGAAACTTGGACTCGCACTTTGAGAGAGGAACAGAGATTAAGAGTGTCTGAGAATAAGGTTCTTAGGAAAATATTTGTGGCTAAGAGGGATGAAGTTACAGGAGAATGGAGAAAGTTACACAACGTATAACTGCACGCGTTGTATTCTTCATTTGGCATAATGAGGAACATTAAATCCAGACGTTTGAGATGGGCAGGGCCTGTAGCACGTATGGGCAAATCAAGAAATGCATATAGAGTGTTAGTTGGGAGGCCGGAGGGAAAGAGACCTTTGTGGAGACCGAGACATAGATGGGAGGATAGTATTAAAATTGATTTGAGAGAGGTGGGATATGATGATAGAGACTGGATTAATCTGGCACAGGATAGGGACCGATGGCGGGCTTATGTGAGGGCTGCAATGAACCTGCGAGTTCCTTAAAAACCATTTGTAAGTTGTAAGTTGGCGGAAAACATGTACAGGTCATAAACAGCTTATCTTCCGCTTGCCTTTCCTTTTCTAACACCTGGACGATAGGGTCAAGGCCAACCATCCGACTGTTGACCTCACGTCCATATGCCTCAGCGGTGAACGGTCATCCAACGCAGTATCATGTGGTTAGAACGATGATCCCCATCCATTATACCTGGTTTTCAGAATCGGTTGTTCGTTACCTACAGTAGCTCTCCAAATTCATCTCGATGTTGAATAGGCATCGGTCCCAGTGGCCGAAATTTTATTGAACATTTTCTTCCCCCACGAGGACTCGAACCAGCGCTCATTCCGTAATGCGAGACCAGGTATGATGCCTAAGAGTACGACCAGAGTGCAGTCCGACATCCGATTCAGATTCCGAAAACCTGCGCTAGGATTGACCTGTGTAGACCCCTGCGCGCGCATTCCGTTGTCGGCCGCCACTTACACAGGTCAATTCTCGCGCCGGCTTTCGGAACCTGAATCGGAGTCGGACTGCACTCTGGCCGTACCCTTAGACCACGACGTTACGGCACAGAATGCCTTTTCCCTGCATTCTCTTTAATTTAATCCTTTGGATTTTCTAAATATCACACTTGGACCAAGTTTTGTGACAGTGGTTGATTTGACTATTGGTTCACAATAAACCGGGGACGTAAACGACAACGAGAACGAAAACGGAAAAATTGTTTATATATATATATATATATATATATATATACATGTGAGCACTCACAATTATTAACGAGAAGCTTGCCGGAGCGTGAAAGTTGGCGCAGTTTTAGCTATACCGTTCTCGTTTCCGATCACAGCCTACTAGATTCTTCCTGTTGTCATCATAAATCTATTTTGTCGTATATTTTGCAGCAAGGAAGTCGTGAACTAATTTCTTCTTTATGCATCGTGTCTAACCCAGACATTCAGCAGAATCACTTTCAACAGGCTATATGCTACCTGTTTATGTGACCAGATCACCACGTGAATTGAATTCTTGATCCTTTGCAGCAGCGGCGGATTTTCAGGGGAGGCAAGGGAGGCCGAGTCTCCCCTAATATTTTACCAGAACACAATATGGCAGTAATAATTTCAACTAAATTAAGATCACAGACAAGTTACAGCAAATGAACATTTTTCCTTTTATATTAATTTTACTATTCACTACGACTAAGATGTAAGTTACGTAAAGTCGACCACATTCAGTTGGCGATGCCCGCTCACTATACTGTAGATAGTACAAATAATTCGTACTGAAAAATAACAGATATCGCTGTAACCTGTATAGTCGACATCTAGCAGCCTGCTGTGTCTATGCGAGAGCGGGAGAGAGGAGTCGGCTACATGACGCTACTCCCCGGTAACCATGACAACAGCAGTTCAACCAATAAGATAGCTGGTTAGCGGAGTGTTTAAACTTGACTAGAACGCGCGAAGGGAGCCGATTTGGAGACGTCCTACCCACCGCTGACAACTGTACTGCTTATAGTTACGGCCGGTTTCGGCTATATTGGGAAGCTCTCTCTCTTTCTCTCTTCTGGTTTTAGAAAATTGAGTGACGTGTTGTTAGTTTTCTCTTGTTTGCGGCTGTTCTTGTCATTTTATTCTTTTGTGTTACGAGATGTATTTACTTATACATTATTTTAAATATATAGAGAGTTTAGAAACAAATGCAGATTTGTCTCTAGCTTCTTGTAGTAGCAGTTATTCAGTATGTTGTGACCTATTTGATCGGTTTGCGAAGAAAGAGAAATGTCCAGTTAATTTTCTGCAAAATTAGACTATGTAATAGTAATGAGCAAGCCCCGGATTCTTAGGTTCGAATCAATTTTGTTGCAATCTCGTTACTCTCGAAATATTGTTTTTCTTGTTCGTTTTATGTAGCAAAGAATAACATTCTTAAATGTAATATAACCTAAAAAGACCTAATTCGTAGGTTAGGACTTAAAGTGTCCCAAATAGTGGCAATCTTTACCAAGCCGTTGTAATAGCTATATTAATAGTATGTTGTTTATTTATATTTTTTTTTCCGTAAAATCATATAAATTCCTAAACATAAGGTTTAAAATCCTAAAACATAAATTGGAAAACCTAATTTTAATTTCTTAAAATCTATAAATTCTGCGCTTGGCAATGAGGTACTTCACAGGCCTTATATTTTTATATTCTCATCATTCACGTCTTGGCCTCCTCAACTTTCAAACCCACCGTCCGCTACTGCTTTGTTGTTCAGAAGAACCACCGTTTTCTTTCTGTTTAAATTTTATAGCACGGATATTCTTCCAAGAAACCACCTCTTGAGTATACATAGAGGTGTCATTTGTGTTTTGAAATTGTGTGCAGAGTTAAAATGTTGAAAAAAAAAACTAACTGAAGCTTTGTTATGATACATGATATCAAAAACATAAACAATTAATTTGTACTGCAAAGGGTTACACTCTGTGTCATAAATTTGTAATTTGGTTAACCTGTGATTATGTTGGCTGGCTTGTAGTCATCAGAGAACGTCATTCGTCAATTATACACAAATAACAACAGAATGCTTTATATCGACTTTACATATCATTATTAACATGCATATCGATATGCATAGTTGTTTCCTTTCTCGGTTTATGTATGTATCTAATGCCTATCCATTTAACTTTTACGTGATTCGGCTTCCGCATATTGAGGATAGATGGCAGAACTGTGACCCATTTTCTAGTTGCACACCACTTCGGCGGGCCACTCTGGACATGATGTGTATCTGTGGAGAGTTATGTCGTGTATTAGGGTGAGTTTATGTGTAAATGTTCATGTAAATATTGTATAGGGAATGGGTGAGGACGATGATGAAAATAAGGAAAGCAGACGGGTAAACTCGGTGCCGGCACGTAGCCTACTCCTGTCGAATAGCACCAAGGGGACCGCCAGGTTTAACGTCCTCATCCGACGGACGAATCACTATCAACAATGACATATGCCTTCTCTTCATATATGTCGGCCTCGGTAGCGTAGTTGGTATAGCGCTGGCCTTCTATGCCCGAGGTTGCGGGATCGATCTCGGCCCAGGTCGATGGCATTTAAGTGTGTTTAAATGCGACAGGCTCATGTCAGTAGATTTACTGGCATGTAAAAGAACTCCTGCGGGACAAAATTTCGGCACACCGTCGACGCTCATATAACCTCTGCAGTTGCGAGTGTCGTTAAAATAAACCTTAATGTAAATTTAAATTTCTCTTCATATGCACTGCGGAGAAATTTAGGATTTAACCCAGACACATAGTTGCACAATCTAGTGATTAGAAATTGTGCACCGCCATCTCTCCTAGTCTCGAGGTAGACATTTTACATTAAAATTTCTGATCCCGCCCGGAATCGAACGCGGGCCGGTTAGTCTGGAGGCAGGCACGCTACTCGGTTTATTATGAATAAAACATTTTCCTCCGCTTCCCATTCTCGTTCTGGTTCTGGTTTTCATTCCAGGATTATTGTGGACCAGTCTTAAACTTTGCCAACTTTCACGTTCCCGGGCCCTTGCAAGTTTCTCGTTAATTGTGAATGCTCACATTTAAATATATTTTAACAATTTTTCCGTTTTCGTTGTCGTTTCTGTTCCTGGTTTATTGTGGACCAGGCCTAACCCTATGAAAATTAAGAGATTTCTCTGTTTATGCTACAATAAAAGTCGTTATTTATGTCCTCCTATTGAGATTTTTCAAGTGAATGGTTCATCTTCATTTTTGTATGTAGTCTGTCATTTATATTAATGTTAATGCAGTAGAATAATGTTTAAAGAATGTAAATTAGTAGTGTATTGATGTAATGTCTCAAACAACGTCGTTCTTTATTGAACATTGCGAGATTTTCATCTACGTCTGTGTTGCAATTTATTATTTTCCCAGAAATAGGGATAGAGCGCTCTGTATATCTCTCTGTCGATTACACAAACTGAATTTAAAATTCTTAAATGTTATTCCTATTAGGAAACAAAAGTAATGATCTTAGTATATTACAACAATTTTATATAATCACTGATTAACTAATCTTAGAATGTAGGCTTTCACCCATCCTACTGATTAACTGTTATGTTATTTAAATTAATAAATATCGACTTCTCTGTGTTAACACTTTAAATAATGATATCTACCTAATTGACTAATTTCGTTACTATTTTCATCATCTGCTGTATAATAATAATAATAATAATAATAATAATAATAATAATAATAATAATAATAATAATAATAATAATAATCTTGCGGTATAACAACATAGTCTATAACTAGAATAAGAGAGTGATCACTAGATCTAGAAAGTTGGTACCAAAACAAACTGTTAAGTTGTGAGAGCTTGGACTATATCTCTACCGAATGAAAAGTAATAGAGCGTCTCTCAATATCATTGAAGCAGAACGACTAACATGTACAGCCGGGTGGTAACCAAACAAGTGCTCCAATCGTCCACAGCCTTAGAACAAGAAAATATATAAAAAACAGTAATTTTTTATTATAAAGTTCGTAACTTCCAATCTAAATTAATTTACCCATACATATAAAAATAACATAAAAAGTATACAATTATGATTCTAGCCTCATTATAAGTTAGGTTATGTTAGGTTAGGGTGGCTACGGGCGGGTTAGGACGACCTTTTGCACGTCTGCCATACTAAGGCCTATTGTGCACCCCGAAGTGTATGGGATGAATGAGGATGAGGATGAGGATGTACCACCCCACCGGCCGCATGTGGCGCCTCATCCGCTCACCCAATGGGAGCCTCCTACCCTCCCCGCTAAGAGAGTTGACTCATGCGTATCGGATGCGACTCTCATTCGATAGGTCCGTGGTTCGATTTCTGTAGCGACCAACCTGTCTGTGATTTTTCCGTGGTTTTCACAGTTACTTACGCAAATGCAGTAACATGAGCTGCTGCCAAGAAGTCAAAAGAAGAATAGCTATGGAAAAGGAAGCTTTTAATAGAAAAAGAAGCATCTTCTACGGACCTCTGGACAAAGAACTAAGAAAGAGACTAGTGAAGTGCTTTGTGTGGAGTTTACCATTGTATGAGACAGAAACATGGACATTACGACTAAGTGAAGAGAAGCGACTGGACGCATCTGAAATGTGGATATGGAGAAGGATGGAGCGTGTGATATGGACAGACAGAATAAGAAACGAAGCTGTGTTGGAAAGAGTGGATGAAGAAAGAATGATGGTGGAACTGATCAGAAAGAGGAAAAGGATTTGACTGGATCAGTGATTGAGAAGTAACTGCCTTCTGAAGGATGCACTGGAAGGAATGATGAAAGGGAGAAGAATTCGGGGCAGAAGGAGATATCAAATGATAGACGACATTAAGATATATGGATCATTAGAGGAGACAAAGAAGAAGGCAGAAAATAGGAAAGATTAGGGAATGCTGGGTTTGCAGTGAAAGACCTGCCTTTGGGCAGAATAGTATGAATTAATGAATCAATCAATAGTAGTAAAATATTTAGCATAAATAATAATAATAATAATAATAATAATAACAATAATATAGTATTATTATTATTATTATTATTATTATTATCATAACTACCAGTAATATTGTTCTAATATTATAGGCACCTATTACTGCTGGATGGCATTTTAATACTCATAAAATAAATAATGAGTAAATAAATTACTATTGTGTGTGTAATAGGTTTATGTATTCATAACAACAGCTTAATGTCTACACAAAGCTATTTCAAGTAGCCTAGTTGTGGCTAAACTTCCAAACCATTATAAAAGAAAGGGATTTAAACTCTTAACATAAGAAGGAAACTACTTATTCTTCCTGCAACATTTGGCAACGTTGATTTCGGTCAAAGATACACTCTGCCTGCCCCCACTCTAGCTACGACGGCCGGGTCTCATTCCACATTTAAAGCTGGGTCGTCTAAGACGCCTCGCTGCTACCTGTTTAAACCGGGACCCTTGCGAAATGGGGACGAAACCCTTTTCTAAGAACTCACTAATCGCTACCCCAACTACCTGCCTGTCCCCTTTACGTATCCCAGTGACAGTTTTAATTGTTATTTGCTTCCTTATCTTTCTTTCCGTACAGTATTTTCTTTTGGCACATTTATTCACAGTTCAGACTCATAATATAATTCATGGAATAAATAAATAATGCTGCTTACATTACTTACAATTATTAGTCTTGTTTTAAACTTAATTCATAGCGTTCCTATCCATAAATCCAGTGATGTATTTGTTTTGTGTTCTCTTGAAGGATTAGGTACAGCATACAGCAGTCATTTTTTTTTTTTAATATTGAACATTCTTTTCCTCCATTACTGTATCTTGTACAATAATGAAAATTGGTATTTGTAAAATACTCTCCTGCTGCTATATGAAAAAAAATATTTTTACGATTAAAAAAAATTATTATTATTATTTTTTCTTTTTTTCAAAATTTAAAATGGTGCCAGTTTACTGTGCAGTGATGAAGCGTTTTCCTCATATCTCATAAACTTGTTAACTTTTTCATGTTCTCTCTCTTTTATTTTATTGCTGAAACTCATATTTACAATGTCATGCCCTTTCAACTACATTCCTTAATAAATAATACTTTTTTATTTTTTGTTAGAAGAAAATAATGATATTTGATCACTTTTTAAAATGAATTTATTTTTTATCAGACGATCTACCAAAGGTAGAGAAGTGATCTCGCATCATATTGTAGATATGACATGCATAAACACATACAAAAAAATTTCATCACAGATTGTTGGGTAGTTTTTGAGTTATGCGGGAAACGCTTTATCACTGCACAGTGAACTGAATTTTGAAAGAAAAAAAAGTGTAAATAACTTTTTTTTAATCGTAAAAATATTTTTTTTTCATATAGCAGAAGGGCAGTGTTTTACACATACTAATTTTCATTATTGCACAAGATACAGTAATGGAGGAAAAGAATCTTAAATATTTCCAAAAAAAAATACTGCTTTAAGCTGTACCTAACCCCTTAAATGATTAACTTGAGTCATAGAGGATGCTGACTAATGCCAGTTCTCCACGGTCAACTTTTTCGTTAAATTTAGTGTACAATAAATATGATAAAAGTTTCGACAAATAGGCTATTTTATAAAATTTATTCCTTAATCACGATCAAATTTTTCATCCAATTTCTCTCAAAACACTATTTCCATTCATGCACTGAATTTGACAGTACAGTCTGTTTGCCCTGCCATCTATGAATGATATTTTGTACTTTCTCAATTGAAATCTGTGTTTGTAATAATAATAATAATAATAATAATAATGATGATGATGATGATGATGATGATGATGATGATGATGATGATGGGAGAATATTGTACGAAATGGAAACATAAAAATTGGAGATTTATCCTTCGAAGAGGTGGAAAAATTAAAATATCTTGGAGCAACAGAAACAAGTATAAATGACACTCAGGAGGAAACTAAACGCAGAATAAATATGGGAAATGCCTGTTATTATTCGGTTGAGAAGCTTTTGTCATCTAGTCTGCTGTCAAAAAATCTGAAAGTTAGAATTTATAAAACAGTTATATTACCGGTTGTTCTGTATGGTTGTGAAACTTGGACTCGCACTTTGAGAGAGGAATAGAGAATAAGGGTGTTTTAGAATAAGGTTCTTAGGAAAATATTTGGGGATAAGAGGGATGAAGTTACAGGAGAATGGAGAAAGTTACACAACGCAGAACTGCACGCATTGTATTCTTCATCTGGCATAATTAGGAACATAAAATCCAGACGTTTGAGATGGGCAGGGCATGTAGCACGTATGGGCGAATCCAGAAATGCATATAGAGTGTTAGTTGGGAGACCGGAGGGAAAAAAAAACCTTTGAGGAGACCAAGACGTAGATGGGAGGATAATATTAAAATGGATTTGAGGGAGATGGGATATGATGATAGAGGGTGGATTAATTATGTGAGGGCGGCAATGAACCTCCGGGTTCCCTAAAAGCCTTTGTAAGTAATAATAATAATAATAATAATAATAATAATAATAATAATATTAATACTGATGTGAACCACATATGTAAATTATAAATGAATACCTCAATTCTTCATAGCACGAACAAATGGCAAAAATCCAGTTCTTAATGATATCGCCTATGGTGTGTATGTACAGTATGATATATAAAGGAAATTCCTTTTGTTAATCATTTGCTTTTCGTAAAGTAATATATTCATGACGAGTTATATAAGTGGATAAAAAATAATTAGAATACTTTAATAATAACAATGAAAAATATATAACTCTAAAATAATGAATGAACTTTCGAACAATGTGTAAACAAGCTAATTAACGATTGACACTGAGAAGAAAAAGACGAAAGAATACTGCTTAGCAACGTATAAAATTATTGTATTATATTCCTTGCATAACCACATACGTTTTCAAAATAACGTTTTTATAGCCTATATATTTTCCGTTACGTCAGAACATAGAATATACGGTAATTCAAAATCTGTTCATCGATGTTGTTCGCTTAGGTGCCACTCCTCCTTTTCTAAAGGATCTGCAGCGCTCTTCATGTGCAGCTCTATTGTCTATTATTTTTTCCCCTTTTCTCGGTTTCTGGATTATTGGAACCCCATCCCAGATTCACATATGTATCTGCTACTTCAGCTCAGGTGAAGGGTGGAAATGCTGTTACAAATACTGATGCAACGGCTCTACCGGACAATCTGCTGATCTGAAAGGGATGGGAAATGAATACTTATAGACTATTGACAAGATATTTTGAATATTGGTCGAGGGGGAATACTGATTGAAGGGGCAGTAGCTTTGCAAATAGGTGCACCTCAACTGTAGTTCTACCAGTTCTTCTTTTTGTTAAGACTTGCCTAAGAGGAAGACAATATTCGTTTTGATTAACAGTAAATATTATTTCTCATTGATAAATTATTTTATTTTTCTTACTCTTAATATTCCTTTCATTTTTATTTATTACATTACATTACATTTATTATATTATAGAAAATAAAGGCTTCCCGAAACATTTAATCAATTGTAGAAGAAGTCTTTACAAACTAACAAGTATAATAATAAATAATGGAAGCTGTTTATCAAAAGATATAGAAACAACTTCTTTGTTTGATATATATCGACGATCTTATTAGGCAATGGAAACAGCAAAACTCCTATGGCATAAAGATTAGTAAACATACTTACTTAAACACTACATTATATGCAGAACTTGGCATATCTTTGAAGGACATGATTAACAATAAGAGGTTGCAAGAAATCACATCCTCCAAGAACATAGTTCATGAAGCGGCAAGGATAAAATGGAGATGGGGAGGACATGTGGAAAGGCTGCAGGGGAATAGATGGGCGCAAATAACAACTACTTGGGACCCCTACCAAGGAAAGAGAAGACCGGGAAGGCCGAGAGTCAGATGGGCTGACTCCTTCAGGCAGCAGGTCGGAACACATTGGAGCAGAGTAGCACAATGTAGGAGAGGATGGAAGGAGCTAGGACGACAGCTAGTTGAGTAGAGGAACTGAAATCACCTGTATGACAAAGCCTAAATATTCTAATGTGATAACTAACGTGCAGAACAGACTAACAGCAATGAGCACAATCCTAAACGACAAAAGTGTTGAATATCTTAGTTATAATTAAGTGACAAAGTGTTAATATTTAGTCATAATTGTCGATGAGTAGTACACAACTCCGTCCACGTGGACTAGCTCGACACGTGAGGAAAACGGAGCCAGAGCTTTCCCTCTTGCAGGAGGCCTTAGCCCTTCTAAGGGACACTAATAGGCTATTTCATTCATTCATTCATATATGCAGATGATCAAGTGATAATCCAATAGAATGAACATAATCTCCAGAGATCTATAGGCCTACACATTCTATATGCACTAGCTTCCGAGTACAACATGAAGGTTTCTGCAAAAAAAAAAGTTCTCGCATTTATAAGAAAATATCCTATAAAATCAAAGATAGTAGTGAATAGTACTATTATAGAACAGGTTTCCCACTTTAATATCTAGGATATGATATTGGTCATGATTTTGACAGTGATATTGATAATAAAATTTCAAAATTTAATTCAATATGTGAAACAATACGAAACACTCTAAGAAGAAAAACAGCGAAAGAAACGCAGATGGAGTTCTATAAGGTTATGGCTCTTCCTACTGTATTATATGGATCCGAAAATTGGGTACCAATAAAGAAGAATGTGAGTAGAATTCAAGCTAATGAAATGAAATTTCTTAGATAAGTGAAAGGATGTACACGACAAGACAGAATTAGAAATGAAGATATAAGGTATGAACTACAGTTTACATCACTAAATGACAAAATAGAACAATAGAGAAAGAAATGGTTAGGTCATATAGAAGGAATGCCTGAAGGAAGAATCCCCAAACAAATATTTTCATATAATCCAAAGGGAAGAAGAAATATTGGTAGACCAAGGAAAAGATGGCTCGACCTTGTTGACCGGAACAGGTGAAGTCACCTAAACCTTGATGGGAGATGAAGAAGGCATTAATTTAATGATAACTATTTTTGTGGTCCTCCAGCTTGGGGGTTGGGCGAAGGGCTAACAACCCATCACCGTAAAAAACAGCTTGTTACGTATCCCTTTAATACGTTTGAGATGGGCAGGGCATGTAGCACGTATGGGCGAATCCAGAAATGCATATAGAGTGTTAGTTGGGAGACCGGAGGGAAGAAGACCTTTAGGGAGGCCGAGACGTAGATGGGAGGATAATATTAAAATGGATTTGAGGGAGGTGGGGTATGATGATAGAGACTGGATTAATCTTGCACAGGATAGGGACCGCTGGCGAGCTTATGTGAGGGCGGCAATGAACCTTCGGGTTCCTTAAAAGCCATTTGTAAGTAAGTATTTTAATACAATAAAACCTTGGATTACGAATATAATTCGTTTCGAAAAATATTCTTAATCCAAAACAATATCATAGCAAAGTGACTTTCTCCATAAAAAAATCAATGCAAACTCAGGTTAATTCGTTTCACAACCTTTTATTCATATAAAATGCAGTATAATTTAGGTAAAATTCAATGCAATAGTGCAACATAAATTATTTTACTGTATTTTATTTTTGACTGTCTTTCACCTGTTTTACTGATTAGTAAACTTCTTGAACATTTAAAGAAAATGTTTTCACTACCACTAACGGAATCACTTCTGACTGTTTGACTGACTGGAATCTGACTAAGAACTTATCCAATGACACCTCCTTTTGCCTCGTTTTGAGGATTTTATGGAAATGTGACATTGCATTGTCGTTAAACAGATTTATGGCACGCACTGCTACAACCTTATCAGGGTGAGGAATTTGAACAAATGTTTGTACTGCTTCCCACTTTTTATACACTTCTTTAATCTCACTTGAAGCGAGGAATTTGTCTGCTCTTTTCTTTTCTTCTTCCTCAGACGAGATCCCCTCCATTGCCTCTTACTGTTACTCGCAAGCGAAGCAAGTTACTTACAAATCATGCTGCTCGTATTGAAAGACATCGCTCGTTTATCAAACAAACACTTTTTCCTCATTTTTCGCTCGTTTTGTAAAACACTCGCAAATCAAATTACTCGTAATCCAAGATTTTACTGTAGTTATTTATCCTTGCATCATGTAAGCTACCTTTAAGAGATTTCAAACTTGCCTTAAATTAATTTCTGAGTTTCGAATTGAATACAGAATTTTATTTTTTAAGTATATATGAATATACACAGCCATGTTCAGGTAGAATTTAATGATACTAGATGAATGTTGAGACGTCTAAGTTATAGCCTATTACTACGAAGGAGAGTAAAAAAGTAACCTTAATAATTGTTTTATTAATTGAATATGTAGGCTACAATAAGACTACAAACACTTCATCACTTTTAACATAGTACAACGGGAACACCTGCATTGGGACTATGTTGAAAAGTTATAAAGTGTTTATATTCATTGGGACTATGTTGAAAAGTTATAAAGTGTTTATATTCTTATTGTACATATTCAATTAATACAATAATTATTAAGGTTACTTTTTGACTCTCCCTCGTAATAAGAAACGTTAAAAAATGTAGTGGCCTAGCTATCTGTAAACGATCTGTTTCATACCTGATCTATTAAATTTCTTGACAGTTACAACGAGTAATCTTCACTCAATCACAAGAAATCTGCACTGTTTGTAATTCATATAAATCCATTCACAATATTCACTAACTTTTGTTGACCTGCTATGAGTGAATCAGTGGAAGTAAAGAAGTAATGATTTACTAGTAGTCTGATTCTTTAGTTATGAATAGAGATTGAAATCTTAACCACTTCTGTTTGAAGTTAAGTGAATACGGAGTTTGTACAATGAGCGAAATAACTTGACGAAAAGTATTAGAGCTTGGTGATATACGATTCAAAAGAGTCTACTCCCGCATCAAGGTCAACAACCACAGTACATATAAAAGAATGATTTAAAGAGTAGGATTGTGTTATGTATTACAAAATAATAAACATAATACTTGCTATAAACTTTTAACTTAAAATGTTACTGTTTCACAGATACTATTCTTAATGAAAAATGTTATAGTCTATTTTACAACAATCGTTAATGTAAATTTTAACTTAAAATGTTACTGTTTCATAGGTACCGCTCTTAATGCAATGTTTAAGCCCATATTACGATAATCTTTATTCGAAATTTTAAGGGGTTAGGTACCGCTTAAAGGAGTAAAATTTTGAAAATATTCAATATTTTTTCCCTCCATTACTGTATCTTGTACAATAACGAAAATTATTTACATTATTTTTTTTTTCAAAATTCAAAATTCACTGTGCAGTGATGAAGCGTTTTCCTCATAACTCAAAAAGTATCTAACATTTTGCGATGAAATTTTTTGTGTGTATTTATGCGTGCCACATCTACAATATGAAGCAAAATCACATCTCTACCTTTGATAGATTGTCGGATAAAAAATAAATTCACTTTAAAAAATGGTCAAATATCAGTATTTTTTTCTAACACAAAATAAAAAAATATATTATTTATTAAGGAATGTAGTTGAAAGAGCATGATATTGTAAACATGAGTTTCAGGACTAAAATAAAAGAGAGAGAACATGAAAAAGTTAACAAGTTTATGAGTTATGAGGGAAACGTTTCATCACTGGACGTTTGAATTTTGAAGAAAAAAAAAAATATATATATAATTTTTTATTGTAAAAATATTTTTTCCATATAGCAGAAGTACAGCGTTTCACACATACCAATTTTCATTATTGTAGAAGATATAGTAATGGAGGAAAAAAAATGTTGAATATTTCCAAACATTTTACTTCTGTAAGCTGTACCTAACCCCTTAACTTATCGTACAACTGTAACACAGGTACTGCCAGGAATGAAATATTTAAACCTAATTACACTAATATTTGCTGTAAAATTTAACTTGAAGTGCAGATACTACTATAACACAGGTACTGCCCTTGTGTACAAGTGTACTTTCCAACAAAATTGTCCTGAACTTTGTTGAAAGGAATGTTGGCATCCCCCATCGTTTCATACAAATCTCTGCTTTATTATGCCCTGGCAATGTATTAGTTGAAAGCAGATCTTCAGACTCACTTCTTTCTATCAATTTCAAATAGTTTATATGTTTTTTTTTAATTACAATGCTACTGTAAATTCCACCTTTTAGAACAGATTGTGTCAGTCTTACATAAATTGCACACAATTATGTCGCCACTTACACAGACAAACTGTCTTCCGAATTCCTCTCCCCACTTCTGTACCTACTTTCGTACACTTGTTTTAGGCACTTATATTTCAATTATTAGCAGTGCATAATATTATAAACATTGCTAAACTGAAGTATACTGCACTTGTTTAGGAGTAAGGAATCTGTTGTAGTGAGCGTTACTTGTGTTTGTAAGCAGGGTGTCTACTGAAGAACACGTAACGTAATATAAACCCCGTGCACACTTATACTCATTCCAATGTTATGGTACTAGGAAAACGGTCTTTAGTTATAAATAATGGATGACACAATAAATTAAATTACAGTCGCATTAAAATTATAAATAAAAAGTCTGATTATAGCACTATGATATCTAGTGTGATTCACAACAAATTCTCAATACTACTACTACTACTACTACTACTACTACTACTACTACTACTACTACTACTACTACTACTACTACTACTACTGCCACCACCACCACCACCACCACCACCACTAATAGTAATAATAATGAACGGGTTACATCAGCTTCTTGTCTATGCGGATGACGTGAATATGTTAGGAGAAAATCCTCAAACGATTAGGGAAAACGCGGAAATTCTACTTGAAGCAAGTAAAGAGATAGAGTTGGAAGTAAATCCCGAAAAGACTAAGTATATGATTATGTCTCGTGATCAGAATATTGTACGAAATGAAACTATAAAAGTTGGAGATTTATCCTTCGAAGAGGTGGAAAAATTCAAATATCTTGGAGCGACAATAACAAATATAAATGACACTCGGGAGGAAATTAAACGCAGAATAAATATGGGAAATACCTGTTATTATTCGGTTGAGAAGATTTTGTCATTTAGTCTGCTGTCAAAAAATCTGAAAGTTAGAATTTATAAACAGTTATATTACCGGTTGTTCTGTATAGCTGTGAAACTTGGACTCTCACTTTGAGAGAGGAACAGAGATTGAGGGTTTTTGAGAATAAGGTTCTTAGGAAAATATTTGGGGCTAAAAGGGATGTAGTTACAGGAGAATGGAGAAAGTTACACAGAGCTGCACACATTGTATCCTTCACCTGACATAATTAGGAACATTAGATCCAGACGTTTAGATGTGCAGGACATGTAGCACGTATAGGCGAATCCAGAAATGCATATAGAGTGTTAGTTGGGAGGCCAGAGGGAAAAAGACCTTTGGGGAGGCCGAGACGTAGATGGGAGGATAATATTAAAATGGATTTGAGGGAGTTGGGATATGATGATAGAGACTGGATTAATCTCGCTCAGGATAGGGACCAATGGCGGGCTTATGTGAGGGCGGCAATGAACCTCCGGGTTTCTTAAAAGCCAGTAAGTAAGTAAGTAAGTAATAATAATAATAATAATAATAATAATAATAATAATAATACATTCTTTCAAGTAATATACTATCATTTGTGAGGCCCTCCAGCAGATGTTTTTCCTCGTAACAAGCCTATGTAATAAAGAATTTATCTAGGTATTCAAAAGTGTTCCATTCTCTTCGTATGTTCAAGCCAATGTTGTCTGTACTCTTCTAAATTTTGAACAGTAGTATTATTTTAAATCCAATTGCTATTTTATCATTCCTCTTATAATACGCAATAGCCAGCAGGTCTCCTTAGAAATGTCTGTTAAACGTCTTGGTTCTTGACGTCCAATAATCCAAGCGTCACTGCAACAGCTGAGGTATTAATCTTGTTACAATTTTGTATAACAATTAAAGTTTTAGAAAGTCACGAAATGCTATGAATGTCTAATCTTGGTGGAATATGATGATGATGATGATGATGATGATGATGATGATGATGATGACGGTGACGATGACGACGATTATGGTAATCATGTTCTTCCAAGTAGTCGGTACTCAGTTTATTTAGACATATGATTTCATATTGATGATCGGGTAGGTTTCCTGTAAGCTACAGTTTTAACTGCCGTTAACTGTCATTATTAGTCGGAATATTACAATCTTTTTGAATATATTATTTTTGTAATGAAAAATGAATATTTTCGAACTGTGTTTTATCCCAATTACCTGGGCAGTTGTGAGATCCCCAGGATACATTACGTTACTGGCTAACAAGATCATAATCAAGATCCAATCTTCATTGGAAGATCATAATGAGATGAGGTAGAACTAATGAAATAATGGACAGAACGGGAGTATCTCGAGAAAATCTACCCTGATAACATTTTTTTTCTCTCCATAAATTACATTAAATATGTGGCTCGAAATTTGATATGAAATTATGTGTGAAAATGTGAAAATGAAAGTAAGGGAATAAGAAATTAATTCCGATTCTAAATAATTTAGCATCCATAGTTTATTTTTCTGCTTTTATGCTATGTACAGACTACTATTCAAAGTTTCCTTCCCCTTGTTGTACTGTTCAAACTTGATATCGTGTTTGTATAACGACTGCAGTAAATTGTATCTGAATACAAATCCATAGTTGTGCGAGTACTCGTCGGAAAGAAGTGTACTTGAAATAACTTTACAACAGCGGAAAGCATTTCTCACTTTTCATTAATTGATAAAACTCGCTATTTATCATGATGCAAGCCCAAGTTAGTTGCAGGTTTCATTTTGCTTTCTATTTGTACGGAATGCAGAGAAAGTAATTTTGTAATAAAAATTCGGTGTAACGAAAATCGTATTAATTTTTTTTATTATATGTATTAATCATTAACTAACAATTTGTTATTTTATCGTGTCACAAATGACATTAACCTTTACAGTTAATTTACTTTAACTGTTATTCAAAACGTATTATATTCGTAGGTAAGTTACATAAATGAAGTTAATTACTATTCACCGTAAGGAGATTAATACTTTTATGAATTGAAGAAAAAAGATATTCATAAATGATATATAGTGGGTATATAATAGTAATATACGTTACAAGAGCGGTATGTTGACGTTTTCATGGTCGAGGAAAAGATTGAAAAAGCGAAACGTAGTTGAGGTTTTTTAATTTCCGAGAACATGAAAACAAACATACCGCTCGTGTATCGTACATTATTTTGTGCGAAGATCGTTTATTACATACCTGAAATCTCCAGGTTGGTTTCTGTTTAATGACGGCTACTTCGGAACACCAAAATATCTTTCTTCAACATTGTTGCTATAAAATGTTTTCTGTGTTTACTATACTCCAGCAGGCCGTGATATACGTGTGTCTTTTTTTTCCCCCAGTCTATAAATGCGAACTTAAAACAAACGGTAAGGTTATGTAATGATTTATTTTTCATTTTCATATTTTAACAATATTATTTATATAACATATTGCAGTAATAACATCAGCATCTGGAATCTTGTTGATTTTTTCACGGCTTCCTTAATGTTACTTGTATCAGGAATGCAATAAGTTTCGTGGAGTAGTAGACTTTACTTAATTTTTGCAAATATTTAAAAACAATAATTAACATTGCAATTTAGGTGAAATTGCAGTGGTAAGTTTCCAATTTATAATTATTACTATGTTAAACGTCTATAAAAATAATATGTTAAAAGCCTAAACAGTAAAATGAATGTCGCGCTTAAGCGGTAAGAAGAGGGAAATTGTTATGTGTGTTACGTTGGGATTACTGAATGTGGTATTTCACACTTACCGCGTATTGGTTCTGTGCGGAAAACAAGCAAATATGCACGATCTCGCACAAAATGAATTTTATAGACCTGTACAAATTTCCATATCATAGCTATTCATACCACCACCACCACCACCACCACCACCACCACCACCACCATCATCATCATCATCATCATCATCATCCATTCGTTTTACGTGACTGATATCTAGATAAGATAGAGAAAGCCTAATGGCCGTAACTCCGCTAGAATAAATAAATAAATAAATAAATAAATAAATAAATAAATAAATAAATAAATAAATAAATAAATAAATAAATAAATAAATAAATAAATCTGGGAGTTTATAAAATTGGTGTTGTTCTTGGTTATACTTAATTACACATTTCTCCCTAAATTTCGTAATATTTTTCTTTGAGAAGTACTCAGTCTTGCTGTCAGATTGTAACAAGCTCCA
This sequence comes from Periplaneta americana, assembly GCF_040183065.1. Lineage (NCBI taxonomy): Eukaryota > Metazoa > Arthropoda > Insecta > Blattodea > Blattidae > Periplaneta > Periplaneta americana. Next base: position 123,201,017 of record NC_091128.1, read on the forward strand.
CATTTCGCATGTATAGGCTATATCAACACCAGTTTTATCAATATTTTATAGGTTTTACATTTAGTGTCATAGGAGTTAAATCGTCATAATTTTATTATCATTATTATTATTATTATTATTATTATTATTATTATTATTATTATTGCCCGTGTGGCGTGGGTCGTATAAATGAACTTAAAGGGAGAGGTTAAACTAAGGTAAAGAAAGAAAGTATTATTATTGTAATGAAAGTAGAATAATAAACCAAAGGGTGAAGCAGAGTTGTCCAATGTCCCCTACCCTGTTTAATATCTATATAAATGATGTTATTAAGACTTGGGGAAACTGAATTAATAGCACACTTCATGATCAATGACTATCCACTTAATATAATGCTTTATGAAGGTGACCAGATCATTTTAGCTAATTCTGAAGACAGTTTACAAAAGGCAGTACAGACTTTAGAACAAATAGCATACGACTATAATCTGAATATCTGTACAAAGGATACTAAAATAATGGCTCCTGAATGGAAAAACCATCAAAGAGCTAAAATTGTTATTAATAATCAGTGTATAGAACAAGACATTGAATTTAATTACCTCGGTTGTAATACATAAACTCTAGGGTTGTGGATATGAAATTAGACTTCGTATGATAAGAAAGTAAACATTTAGTTCAATGATTTCACTGAGAGGAACATCCTAATATCCCCGTTTCAGAATAACTGGACTTTGACTACCGTTTTTCTCTTTAAATCGATGCTTTCCTGCGTGGACAATTTCTTCTATATTATTTAGTAGCATTTTTTTTTCCTATTAGATAAAAAAATAGAGAGTATTAATTCGATGGATTTCCTTGTATTACATTCAGTGTACTGTCCATGAATAAATTAATTAGGGAATTATCGTGACTTCCACGCAAACTGTGCTCCATAACGGTTGATTGCACCACATCTGGAAATAATACAAGGGCAATAGCCCTTATGCATATGAGTTTCGAATTAATGCATTCTTACGAGCGCGTTCATACTGGATTAATATGGAAGCAAGTTGAAACATGAATTTATATAATAGTTCGGAAAAAAATAAGCTGAATTTTTACGACCAGTAAATAGAATTCATAATATTATAAGTCGTTAAAGGGGAAATTTCATTTAAAAATGTTGTTTTCCTACTCTTACGTATCTACCCCGGGTAGCATCATCACAGGCAAGCCGTGGCTGCTGCATGCAGGTCGAACTGTGCTGGGTTCCCCGCCTCTTCATAGCATCGTAGCTACTCCAGCGACCTTATATATAGGCATATATATAATATATATACAGCATAGGCCTATATGTATGTATCGGCACAAAAGAATGCAGCAGTAGAATCCAGCGTCCCCCCTCCCCCTTCTGCCCCTTGCTCTCTCTATCAAACCTCATCCCCCTTCGTACTGGGTCTATTGAAATCTCGCAGATGGTTGCTGAGGGTAGTAGTAGCCTCTGTTGAGGGGGTAAGAGTTTTTGGAGGGTGAAGAGAAACCGGTCCAGGATTCTTGATTTCGATGATGCAGCCCAGGTTCTTGCTGAAACGATATATACACTAAGATGTGATTTATAATCTCCAATAAACATTCACTAGCAACTAGGATGAAGCATGATAGAAAAAAAAATGTTGAGTTATGTTGCTTATAAATTTTGTCATAACAAAGATATAGTGAATTTGTTTTCATAAAATCAATTAGATATCATCTGACTTGTATTAGGGATTCATATCTGACCAGCCACTTGTTTGGAAAAGAGATTATAAGAATGAAAGGGAATATTATACAATAGAGGAATTGAAAACAGATTCAAATTGAAATAAGAAACTAAGATATGTGTATGAGGTGTTTCTCATATCTTTGTCATGGATTTACCATCAACCTGACTTTCTAGATATTTTTAGTTTAAAAGTAAGTGGAAAATTTAACGATATTTCCATGATATGAGGTCAGCATGACGCATGGTTTTCCACCTGAGAAAACACAGGACAACACGTTAAAGCCTTAGTTTTTCTGAACCGACGCATGCGACGTGCGAGTTGCGAGGCCCGCCTCGCACAAATCCGGACTACACGTGAGATAGTGAGTGGTTTCTATAGTTGCGAGTTGCGCAGACCTCCCATCTCGCCGTTATAGAAACCACTCACTATCTCTCGTGTAATTCGGATTTTTTGCGAGGCGGGCCTCTCACTCGCACGTCGCATGCGTCGATACAGAAAACCCAAGGCTTAACAGCGGACTAATGTCTCTACCCTAGGCGGGATTCGAATCCACGTTTGTAGTTCGAAACAACGTACAGAGGAGGAGGAGGCAAGACCTGTCCTTTGCCCTTATCATGTGCCGTGGCTGTATCACCAATGGATGTGGAGGGGGAAGATAGGTTTTAGTGTGAGATGAACTTCCGTGTAGGTAGATTGGTATAATACTGTATTAACCATCATGAAACAAACCCTCTTTCTGATAGCTCATTCTTTCTCATGTCGCAGACCTCACATGCCACGTCATAGCTGTTACGTACACCGCGGCGGATTTGATATAAAGAAACCTCTAATAAAATTAATATAGGCTACATTTTTGGCCTATAGAGTTTTATGTGGTAGAATACAAAGAGTCCTATAAAATAAACGAAGAATTATACAATGTTGTACCCTTGTTATTGTATACCTCTGAATTACGGACCCCAATAAAAGAAGAAAGCGAAACAGAGGAATCAGGTTCTTTTGGAACATCGTGCGGTACACACTTCTGGATAAGAAAAGAATTGAAGGTATTCGAACATAGAGAACTAAACTTGTTTAAGTTAGTTAGATAATTAATTACTCAATAATAATACATGGAACTAACAAATTGAGAGAATTACTCAGGAGTGTTTTCTGAAATTAATAATCACTGACGTAGCTGCCAGTTAATAGGCCTATAACCGACCAATCTGACTGAGGTTTTTCATGGTTTCCCTTAGTCATAAAGGTAAATGCCAGATTGGAAATTTACATGTCATGATTCATCACTGCTTCAATTATCAATACGATAAATATTAAGGTATGTATTAATGTTTTGGAGGAAAATCTACATTTTTTTAAGATATTTATCAGACAACATATGAAAGTAGACTAACATAACCATATATCAGAAACTTCATTTTCACTTTTTGATTCCTTAAAAAAATAATTAATTAAAAATTATTCTATTTCTTCAAAATGCCATATATTTTCTAAAAATTACTCAATTTTGAAATTTCTTTCACTGAGTTATTGCTGTTTATGCGTACAATGCTCTGTACTAGGATTTTGCAGCTAACATTATTACAAAGAACATTTTAGTCATAAAAACACCATTTCAAACGTTAATACATACCTTAATCAAAATTTATGATCATTTACATGAACACAAGCCATCTACAACACACTACTGAAACAAGAACTCAACAAGAGTAAAAACGGCCTACTGGTATACCCACACATTCTAAACACGCGACATGACCACAGATGTTAAAACGTGTATAAATAAACTTAACAAAGAAAGAAAAGATGCACAGTGAGGTCAATATAAAAATTATCTTCGTACACAATCCACTCTATATTGACATTAATTTGGAGTGATTTGTTAGAGAATGCATTAAAGATTAGGCCTAATTTAGAAAAAAGTTAAACGAATTATTTTTGCACCAAAAACGGATGTTCCCTGAACCAAATAATCCTAATTTAATTATTTGCATATAATAACAATTAAGAAAAATGTTAAAGGAATTATCCTTGCACCAAGTGAGTGCTCTCTGGACCAAAATAATCGTATTTTAATTATTTAAATACAATTCCAATTAAGTAACATATTAAACGATTTATCCTTCTGTCTGTCTGTTCCCTGGACTAAATGTCCTATTTTAATTATGTAATAACTTTATATTCATTTCTAATAAGTGCAGCGAAGAGCACGGGTATGGCAAGTGAGAAATAAAACAACTTCCTAGGAAGCTATGGAGCGACCTGTGAAAATAGAGCAGGCAACTCTATCTGAACAATGAAATAGCGAAGAAGAAGGAGAAGAAGAAGAAGAAGAAGAAGAAGAAGAAGAAAGCAAAAAAGAAGAAATAGAAGGTATACTTGTTTTTTTGAAAGATGGGACGTGACAGGAGCGTTGTGATCGGAAAAACAACTGAATGTCACATAGCGTGGTAGACCTGTTGCTATGGTAACAACGGTTGAGTTGCCAAACTTACAGTTCGCCGGTGACGAGTGCTTAATAGCTCTCTTGGCGACATTTATTGTGCACACAATATTAGCATTGGTACGTTTCGTCTTTGATTCTCTGTCGATTTTTGTATTATTTTCTTACCTTCGCGTCAATTGTCAATGAATGTTTTAACGTCAGCCATCTTAACGATAATTGCTACCTTCCATCAGCTGGCAGCGTGGTAGTTCATATTGGCAACATGGCACTATAGTTCCAAGCTCGGCCGCTTAACTGTCATGGCCCATCTTTCAAAAAAACAAGTATAGTGAGGATAGTACGACAGAAGTCGGAGTGGGTTGCTCAGGTAGCACGTAAAGAAACAAAATTACTTCAGCGTCGTAAGTTGGAATTCTCGGAAGGAAAGGTTAAGGACCTTATAACAGCACATGCTATTACTAGATACTATCGTTACGAAAAGGGCTTTCGAAGACTTAAAAAAATTCAGATGACTGATAATGCGTGAAGATGTCATTGTGCTCAGTCAGCTAGCAGGTTTTAATGATGGGTTCTTGGGTTCGGTTCTCGATTATTCCTGGCGCAAAAGAGGGCAATCAGCAGATATTCTCAGACTTTCTCGATTTCACATCCCATTATCTTTCACTTTTGCTTCATTACTGTTTTGTTATCAACTTATCGTCACAGAGTATTATCTGTGATTTAAAAGTGCATTAAATGTATGGGGCTCAAAAGTCACGAAAGATTTTATAGCACTCTAATTTTGTTAAGAAAGTGTATGTTTATAGAAAAAATAATACGGTTTTGTTCATAAAGTTCCGCTCCGTGGCGTCTAAGGCATGCTGCTTAGGACTCGCGTTACGGAATGCGCGCTGGTTCGAGTCCTCGTGGAGAAAGAAATTTTCTCATGCAATTTCGGTCGGTGTCTGGGACCGGTGCCAACCCAGCATCGTGATGCGCTACAATAGGTAGCGAAAATCGGTTATGAAAACTAGCTATAGCGCATTATTATTATTATTATTATTATTATATATTCAGGATTCTACAGCTACTGCCGCGTCTTCTTGTGCCAATCCTCCAAAGCCTTCTATCTTCTTCAGTTCTCAACCCCCTCTTGTGCATGACCTCCATTACTTCGTTGTCCCAAGTTCTTTTTGGTCTACCTCTTCCTCTTCTTCCTGGAGGTTTCCACTGGTAAATTTGTTTAGGCCATCTATCTTCACCCATTCTCATCAGACGACCAAACCACTTCAAATTCTTATTTTCTATTCTATTTAACACTGTCTCTTCAGCATCCATTCTATGCCTAATTTCTTAATTTTTAATGTGGTCCAAGCGGGAGACTCTAACACTTCGTCTCAAATAATCCATTTCTACGGTCAAAATTCTTTTTCTATAATATGCATTCGTTACCCATATCTCACTTCCGTAGTTTAATACAGATTCAGCTAACATTTTGCCAATATATTTTCTGGTATCCTTCCAAAGATGTTTATCCCACCATATAGAATTTAAACATGTTATAATTTTTTTACTTTGTTCAATTCGGTTTTTTATTTCCTCTTCGCCAATACCTTCTGCTTTAGTTGTAATTGTACCTAGGTATTTTGCCTGGTTAACTTGTTTAATTTCAATTTAATATCACTACTTTCAGTATTAATGGCTAAATATTCTGTATTCTTATAATTTATAGAGAGACTCCAGGATTCATAAAATTTGTTTAATCTTCCGACCATTATTATTATTATTATTATTATTATTATTATTATTATTATTATTATTATTATTGTTGTTGTTGTTGTTGTTCTGAGTTTACCTACTGATCCGGAGCTGAGCTCGTGCACGTGTTCGAGTCACAATTGGGCTGAGTACATGGTCCGCTTTTCCGAAATCATCTCAAACTGTAAGGTGAATATCAGATAATACCACGGTGAATCTTCGACCTCATCTCGGCAAAAGTCATCTAACGTCATTAAATAAGATTTTAAGCAATTAGGCCTCTTGTCCGAGATTAATTTGATTTTCAATTTTAATCCATTTCAGTTTCCTTGATTGAATTCTAGAAACATCTTCTCGTGTATATAAATTACGCATTTCGCTTTATATTTCTCCTTTCTTCATTAATGGAGACCTTCGCGAGTTCAAATATTTTTCCCTGAAACTTTTATTTTAAATTATCTCAATTATGTTTTGTGTTTTTGTAATAAAGCTAGGTATAGGCCTACTTATGGAGTTTTAAAAGAAGGTGTTACTGGAAACCAAACCGAAAGTGTATTACTACGCAACCGTTTTGGAATACTGTCCAAACAAAATGCATTCAACTCTGAAAACTAGTTTCCATTGCACGGTTATTTACAGAATTCCCTAGAAAAATAAACTGATGTTTAAGTTAATTGTCTCTTTAGAACTGTTGAAAGTCAACATGGCATAAAATTCAAAATTTCAATGTAACTGAGTCAGTTTTGTGGTCATACTTGCAAACATGGATCTCATGTTGACGCACACAGAAATAGTATGAAATATTAATTATATAACATTAAACTAATTATGAACAGTTTTATTTATGTAAATATCAACAAAACTTGGGACGAAATTGAAATGTTTTGTGTCCGTGTTTGTTTATATACACACGCGCGTACGTTCAGAGAACAAGCAAAACTCACACACATTGTTCAGACAATGGCGAGAATCAGGAGCACCATTGTCTTTGTATGGGAGAGGGGGAAAAGAGGGTTCGCGTATGACAAAAGGGGTTTTGATGTAGGGAGACCGCGATATTGTTTTAAGCGGGTCACTTTTGCAAAAGTATGGCGAGCACGCTAATGTTAACTAAACGCTCTGATTTTTCTTACATTTATGTATGTGCAAATCTCTTACACATGAAGTATGAACGGCAAACACAAATACATATTTATTGTCTTCTTTTTCTCTTATGTAAGGCTATTAACTTGTTGCTATCATAATGTTATCATAGTGACTCATGTCACATTTTTAATGCTCTGCCAGGACTTCTTTTGCCTTCAGGATAATTGAAGTGTTCAGAACCATAGAGGGTCAAGCGCCATTTATTAAGAACGGAGAAAACAAGGGTTAAAGTTAAGTGAATAATAATAATAATAATAATAATAATAATAATAATAATAATAATAATAATAATAATCCGTGGCGCTACAGCCCACGAAACGCCAAGACCTACTAGCCGGCTGCTAGCCTCACGGCCACATGCCTAAGCAGAGGTGGACGATCATCCAACTAGAATGGAGGTATCGTGTGGTTAGCACAATGAGCCTCCCAGCCGTTATAGCTGGTTTACGTAACCTGATTTCGCTACCTATCGCAGCTCCCCAAGTGCATCACGATGCTGAGTGGGCACCGGTCCCATACACCGGCCGAAATTTCATGAGAAAATTTCTTCCCCCATGAGGACTCGAACGAACGAATGCCATAGTTTAATGAAGATTGGCATATCATTTAGTTTTAATGTGCATACTTTATATTACTTGCTATATGTTTCAATGAATTATGGCATTCATTTAATTTTAACCCTTGTTTTCTCTGTTTTTAATGTATGGCGCTTAGCCTACTATGGCTCTGAACCCTTAAATTATCTCGTGCCATTCTCATTATTTTATCTGGTGCCGTACAGGATACAATTTCATTCCACTCTTGTCTTCTATCCGGTGCCACATAGGAGAAATTTTCATTCCAGTCTTGTCTTTTATCCAGCGATACAAGAGACATGTTCCTTCCTGACAACTTCTATCCGTTAACCATGCAAGAGACATGTTCCTTCCTGACATCTTCTATCCATTAACCATGCAAGAGACATGTTCCTTCCTGACATCTTCTATCCATTAAACATGCAAGAGACATGTTCTCCCCAGTCTTATCATCTATTCTTTACCATGGAGAAAACATGTTCATTCTACTGTTATATTCTATCCGTTACTATGCAGAATACATGTCCACTTCGCTCTTGTCCTTTATCCATTACCATAGAGGAAACATGTTGATTCCACTTTTGTCTTTTATCCACTATCATACAGGAGACATTTTCATTCCACTCGTCTTCTATCCGTTGCCATACAGAGGACAAATTCATTCAACTCTTGTCTTTTATCTGGTTCATGCAAGAAACATTTTCATTCTACTGTTATATTCTATCCGTTACTATACAGGATACAGGTTCACTCCACTCTTGTCCTTATCCATTACCATAGAGGAGACATGTTGATTACACTCTTGTCTTTTATCCACTACCATACAGAAGACATGTTCATTCTACTCGTCTTCTATCCGTTGCCATACAGGGGACAAATTCATTCAACTCTTGTCTTCTATCCGGTCCATGAAGGAAAAATGTTCATTCTACTGTTAGGCCTATATTCTATCCGTTACTATGCAGGATACAGGTTCACTCCACTCTTGTCTTTTATCCACTATCATACAGGAGACATTTTCATTCCACTCGTCTTCTATCCGTTGCCATATAGAGGACAAATTCATTCAACTCTTGTCTTTTATCTGGTCCATGCAGGAAACATGTTCATTCTACTGTTACATTCTATCCGTTACTATGCAGAATACAGGTTCACTCCACTCTTGTCTTTTATCCACTATCATACAGGAGACATTTTCAATCCACTCGTCTTCTATCCGTTGCCATACAGAGGACAAATTCATTCAACTCTTGTCTTTTATCTGGTCCATGCAGGAAACATGTTCATTCTACTGTTACATTCTATCCGTTACTATGCAGAATACAGGTTCACTCCGCTCTTGTCTTTTATCCACTATCATACGGGAGACATGTTTATTCTATCCGTCTTCTATCCGTTGCCATATAGAGGACAAATTCATTCAACTCTTGTCTTTTATCTGGTCCATGCAGGAAACATGTTCATTCTACTGTTACATTCTATCCGTTACTATGCAGAATACAGGTTCACTCCGCTCTTGTCTTTTATCCACTATCATACGGGAGACATGTTTATTCTATCCGTCTTCTATCCGTTGCCATATAGAGGACAAATTCATTCAACTCTTGTCTTTTATCTGGTCCATGCAGGAAACATGTTCATTCTACTGTTACATTCTATCCGTTACTATGCAGAATACAGGTTCACTCCACTCTTGTCTTTTATCCACTACCATACAGGAGACATGTTCATTCTACTCGTCTTCTATCCGTTGCCATATAGGGGACAAATTCATTCAGCTCTTTCTTCTATCCGATCCATGCAGGAAACATGTTCATTTCATTCTTGTCTTCTATCCTGTGCCATGCAGGAGAATGTTCATCCTATTCTTGTATTTTATCAGGTGCATATACTGTAGGAGACATGTTCTTTTTATTCTTGTCTTTTATCCTGTGTCAGATAGGAAGTACTTCTTTGTCATTTTTGTGTTTTACCCGATGCTATGCAACAAACACGTTCATTCTATTCTTGTTAGACTAACTATCCTTTGCCATTCCATTCTTGTCTTCTAATTATTTGCCATAATGCAGACATATTAATGAGATAGGCTGTATTTATTTATTTTATTTTTAACTTTTTATAGAATTGCTGTAATTTATAATTCCTACATTATATCTTTATTTCTTTTCTAGTTAATTGAGATATATCCTAATGTTTTCCTAAGGAATTTCATTTCTGATGTAGTTAATCTATTTTCTTACTATTTTCGAATGATCCAAATTTCATTTCAATAGACCTATATTAGCCTAAGTCTGAAACTTCCATTGTGTCGTAGATTCGTAATCTGATAGTTTGTTTTATTTGACTGGGTTTCAAATTATTATTATTATTATTATTATTATTATTATTATTATTATTATTATTATTATTATTATTTAATAACGCTAATATTTTGAGAAATTTTGTAATTTTGAATTGAATATCTTTTTCGTCTTAGGCCCTAATTTACGTTACACCCCAGATAAAGCAGAAGAACGTATTAATTTGTTGAAGAATGTTCTTTTCAGTCATAGTCTTACTTCGTATAGATCGTTGATTTAAGAGCATCATTATATTGGATTTATTGCACAGGGATATTTTCATTCCAAATAATATTGTTGTGAAATATTTTTGGACTGAAAAGCCAAATGTGGTAGGTAGGTACCAAAAGCATGATTTGAGATAATCTACGAAAACTTTATTATATTCCTGTAATGCAGCGTACAACATAAAAAAATCACATGGTGCATCCTTCATCAGTATATCAAATTCACAAGTTTGTTTTACAAATTAGTGATTAGGCCCTACTGCATTTTTATAATTACTGATTTTTTAGTTTAATGCAATGGATTAATAGTCTAAAAAAGTCATTAAATTTTTAAGCCTGCACTAGTTATTGTTACATAGCTCCACATAAAATGATATTTACTGTTTACCCATATATTAATCCAACATATTTCTGAAGAACTTTTTTTTTCACATCAGACAATCCTCTTTTCTTTCCCTACCATGAAACTGAAACTGAATTATAACATCGAGAGATTTCCCTTCTTTTAACACACTAACTTATGTCTTTCCCATGATTCACTACATTTCTCCACTCCTGCCTAGCTTGCGTCTCGTTGTCAAAATTTATCCACCCACTATAATCTAGACACACGCTCACAATACTCCTCACTACTATCCATTCCGTTCCACCAAACATCATCAAATAATATAGGCCTATATTGCATGTGAGGAGATAGTATTTAGTAGGCCTACACATTAAGGCGTTTAATATTCCATAAATTTCAACATTTCAGTATACGCTAATATAATTCAAGATCAACCATTTGGCAACACTGTTTCAAGGTCGAGTAAATTCCACATTCAGTACTCCAGGAGGGAAGGAATACCTCTAGACCGATGACCGACACTGGCTGAAGAGGCGCGGCAACCACAAGTTTCCGTCACCGAACTGGAAAACTTGCGACCCCTTCCGCATGGTATGAATTGAAAATCCGAGAAATAAAATTCACGGGGGAAAAAAAAGTCTCATGGAACCTTTATACAGTGATTCGTGGCAAAATAGGAAGTTGAGAGCGACACGACTTGGCGTGGAGTGAGGGTTCAATATTTCCATTATATATGAAGAATATTGAAGTCGCGTTGAGCAAATTGCCCGAACGTATTTTGCAAACAGCATATATTTTTTGTCAGTTGACAATTTCCAAGCGTTTGGATCGTATCCATAGTCCCTTAAGGTGAACAGTAAAATGAAGTTCTCTCTCTCTCTGACTTGGGGAAGTTTCTTTTCTTATATAGGTTAACACTGGAGGTCTGAAGGTTCACAGATACAAGAGAAGTCGTTAAGGGTCTCTGGTCAACAAACGCCTAACTCATTTCACTGATATCCGCTTACCGATATGATAATATTTATAAATATTTCAAAGAATATTCTTTTATTTAACGACAAATTGCAGATAATGTAGCCTAATTACCACAAACAATACAATATTTTAACAATAATAATTCACAGAGTGGTTTTATCCTACTTAAAAATTTTACCTAATGCTTTAATTTAGAACATTAGACTATTATCTGAAAACATAGAAAACTGTCTTACACAAAATAAAATGTAATTTAATTCTGAAATTTAAATTAAACAATTGAGTAAGGGAAAAACTAGAAATTAGCAACAAAACTAAAGATGCGAAAAACTGTCTACAGCTCTACACGAAATAAAATATTTCTTTCAATGATTTAGATTCTGGAAAAGTCCCCATAACACTTATAGCGTTCTCTCGTTGAATGGCAATACTAATTCTTTGGCGGAGGAAAGCCGTAGAGTGAGAGTCACCGTTAAGTGCTGATAAATACTTGCCGATATCAGAAGTTAACAACTTCGCCTCGGAACACCATGGTCCCAATGATATAGGCTTAGTAAAAAATACACAGTTAAATGCTCTTCTTCTTCTTCTTCTTCTTCTTCTTCTTCTTCTTCTTCTTCTTCTTCTTCTTCATGGATTAGGCGAATCGCCTGTTCAAAATTCACAGCAAATCTTTCCTTCTTCCCCGTGGTCTTCCTACATCTGGATATCCCGGCGATCTATAGTCCTAATTGTTTGTTCTTTAGTCAATTGTACGAAGACAGGTTTGAACGTCATAAGTGACATCATGAGTGATATCACTCACTAGCCGACTCAGGAGATAGGTAGGATGGCCATTTCCTTTCCCTCTCCATTACATAGCCTACATCGCTGACCAGTACAGTAACATATTATACTAATCAGACTTCAGTTGTATATAAACAATTGAGTCGCCAAGAATCAAGCTGTACTTCTCCAAATTATGAAATATGGATTAAGGTAGGCCTATGTTTCTGTGAAGAATTTTGCAGGGAATGTGATGAACTTCCCGTTTTGAGTCAAATTGGAATTTATCTGCCTTAACTTTAGCAGTAACATCACCGTGTGGAGTGTAACTGCACTAGTTTTTCGTATCTTCTGACAAATATTCTATAGTGATACGTCAATTTAGGCAGTCTTGTTTGTGCCATTCTCTCTACAGGTTTGCTGATCTGGAGTTGCTCTCGGGCTTTCTCCTTTCTCTAAATTTTCTAATGAGGACATTAAAAAAATTCGTCTAATGATATTGAGAGATTCATTATCCATTTTACACAGCCACTTGTATAACACTACGTAATATTATTTACTTCATTTCATTATTCTTCATTGTACTTCCATCTCATGTTTCTCCGAAATCAAATTGTACTTTATTTTTAAATTTATCATTGTTCTGTATTCTCTCCGCAAATCATATTGTATTTTATGTTTAATTTAACCTCTGCTTTGTATTCTGGATCCTAGTGGTCAGCCGTAGATGTTGGCCAGATGTCCCAAATTGTGGAATCAGTAGTAATGAACTGTTATTAACTAATTATTAATTACGTCGTTCCTGTATCAATTCAATCAATAATTCACTGTAAAGAACTTGGTTTATACACAGGGTGGAGTAAAATAACTTTGCAGATTGAAAGGGATGATAGGGTACACTGAAATGAATAGTAAACCTGTATTATGTTTTGTGTTTAAGTGCACGGTTAATTAGAAAATTATTTTTGAAGTTTCAGCAGTCCGACATCGCCGCGAACACACGCTTCTCATGAGACAGATGTAAGAGGTCAATGAACTCGGTAACTCGGTGTGTTTCTCTAGATGAGCTGGCGCTGTGTTGCAACCAACTCGAAACGTGCAATTGCTTGAATTTATAGGTTTTTAAACTAAATTTACACAGTCCACAATATTGAAATACGCCTTACTTACGTACTTACAAATGGCTTTTAAGAAACCCGAAGGTTCATTGCCGCCCTTACATAAGCCCGCCATCGGTCCCTATCCTGTGCAAGATTAATCCAGTCTCTATCATCATACCCCACCTCCCTCAAATCCATTTTAATATTATCCTCCCATCTACGTCTCGGCCTCCCCTAAGGTCTTTTTCCCTCCGGTCTCCCAACTAACGCTCTATATGCATTTCTGGATTCACCCAGACGTGCTACATGCCCTGCCCACCTCAACCGTTTGGATTTAATGTTCCTAATTATATCAGGTGAAGAATACAATGCGTGCAGTTCTGTGCTGTGTAACTTTCTCCATTCTCCTGTAACTTCATCCCTCTTAGCCCCAAATATTTTCCTAAGCACCTTATTCTCAAACATACTTAACCTATGCTCCTCTCTCAAACTGAGAGTCCAAGTTTTACAACCATACAGAACAGCCGGTAATATCTCTCTTTTATAAATTCTAACCTTCAGATTTTTTGACAGCAGACTGGATGATAAAAGCTTCTCAACCGAATAGTAACACGCATTTCCCATATTTATTCTGCGTTTAATTTCCTCCCGAGTGTCATTTATATTTGTTACTGTTGCTCCCAGATATTTGAATTTTTCCACCTCTTCGAAGGACAAATCTCCAATTTTTATATTTCCATTTCGTACTATATTCTGGTCACGAGACATAATCATATACTTTGTCTTTTCGGAATTTATTTCCAAACCGATCGCTTTACTTGCTTCAAGTAAACTTTCCGTGTTTTCACTATTGTTTGTGTATTTTCTCCTAACATATTCACGTCATCCGCATAGACAAGAAGCTGATATAACCCGTTCAATTCCAAACCCTGCCTGTTATCCTGAACTTTCCTAATGGCATATTCTAAAGCGAAGTTAAAAAGTAAAGGTGATAGTGCACCTCCCTGCTTTAGCCCGCAGTGAATTGGAAAAGCATCAGATAGAAACTGACCTATACGGACTCTGCTGTATGTTTCACTGAGACACATTTTAATTAATCGAACTAGTTTCTTGGGAGTACCAAATTCAATAAGAATATCACATAATACTTCCCTCTTCTCCGAGTCATATGCCTTTTTGAAATCTATGAATAACTGATGTACTGTACCCTTATACTCCCATTTTTTCTCCATTATCTGTCGAATACAAAAGATCTGATCAATAGTCGATCTATTACGCCGAAAACCGCACTGATGATCCCCAATAATTTCATCTACCTACGGAGTTAATCTTCTCAAAAGAATATTGGACAAAATTTTGTACGACGTCAACAAAAGTGATATTCCTCGAAAGTTACCAGTTGGTTTTGTCCCCCTTTTTAAAAATAGGTACAATTTTGGACTCCTTCCATTGTTCTGGTACAATTTCCTTTTCCCAAATAGCAAGTACAAGTTTATAAATTTCGCTATATAATGCACTTCCACCCTCTTGTATTAATTCTGCTGGAATTTGATCGATACCTGGAGACTTGTAATTTTTCAGATTTTCTATCGCAATTTCGACTTCTGAAAGCGTGGGTTCGGGTATAAATGGCTCAGCAGTTTGTATTTCAATTTCGTCCCGAGCATTTCTATTTGGCCTGTGTACATTTAGTAGTTGCGCAAAATAGTTTTTCCATCTGTTTAGGATTGATGGAGAGTCTGCAAGCAAGTCACCATTTTCATCCTTGATCACGTTTATCCTTGGCTGATATCCGTTCTTAAATTCCTTTATACCCTTATATAAATCTCGAATGTTTTTATTCTTACTATTTGTTTCTACCTCATTCAGTTTTTTATTCAAGTAACCTCTCTTTTTATTCCTAAGTGTACGACTTGCTTCCCGTCTTTCATTGAAATAATTATCTCTCTTCTCCTCAACTGGATCCTGTAAGAATTTCAATTTTGCCTGTTTCCTTCTTTCTACTACCATGCAACAATCTTCATCAAACCACGGTTTCTTTTTCTTAGTTTCATAATAACCTATGCTCTGCTCAGCTGGAATTTTGATACTATCTCTGATATTTTCCCACACGCTATTAACATCTAATTCTTTCTCAACTTCGTCTGAACTTTCTAAAGTGGCAAACCTATTCGAAATTTCGACCTGATAATTTTGCTTAGCTTCCTTGTCCTTTAATTTCAAAATATTGAATTTAGTAATATTAACTTGTTGCTCTACTCGCTTGGCTACTGATAATCTTTCTCTTAATTCTCCAATCACCAAATAATGGTCAGAATTACAGTCTGCACCCCTGAAAGTTCGAATATCTACTATACTAGTATGTCTCCGTTTATCTAACAAGATGTGATCTATTTGGTTGTGTGTCAATCCATCTGGAGAAGTCCAAGTATATTTATGTATATCCTTATGGGGGAATGTTGTACTTTTGACAATTACATTTTTCGATGTGGCAAAGTTGACTAATCTAATTCCATTGTCACTACTAGTTGCGTCTAGGCCCTCTTTTCCAATAGTTGGTCTAAAAATATCCTCCTGTCCTACTTTAGCGTTGAAATCCCCCAATAAAATTTTCATGTGATATCTAGGTAACTGATCAAAAGTATGTTCCAATTCCTCATAGAAGCTATCCTTTATATGGTCGTCTTTCTCTTCTGTAGGGGCGTGAGCATTTATAACTATGATGTCGCACCATCTACCCTTAAGTACTAAATATGATAACCTGTCACTGATAAATTCGACCTTTTTTACTGCTGATTTTATTCTTTTATGAACAAAGAATCCTGTTCCTAATTGGTGATTATTGTTTCCTTCCCCATAATACAACAAGTAATCTCCTATTTGTGATATGCCATTCCCATATAACCTAACCTCTTGTACTCTCACGAAGTCTATTCTATATCTAGCTAGTTCTTTTGCTACTAATGTTACCCCTCCTGTTCTATAAAGACTAGTTACGTTCCAAGTGCCAAATCTCAAAACCTTATTCCTTTGCTGTGGTCGTGCAAGAGGGATAAATTATTCTTTATTAGTTTTCCTATCGATATGGACAAAAAAAATCACGATCCTACTCGCATTAGTTACCGAATAACAGGTTGTTAAACTTTTGAGAAAAAACTTTTTTTCTGAAAAAAAAAAACTATTAACTTCCCATCAATGAGCTATTCGCTCTGTCAATCTGCAATGCCATTTCACTTCCAATCTGTATAATATGCGTGTAATAATAAGTAAAAATTATGTTTAACCAATATTGTTCCTAAGGTTTTTCATCGACTCGAGCAAATCACCTTCAAAATCCGGCATTATATCTCATACAGTCACACATAATTGTGCCAAAAAGTTCTTGTCCAATATACGTATCCTGTATTTTGATTTCGTAGTGTTCATCTCTCTGACTGCGGTTCTGGCTGATATGTACATCTATTATCAGGTAGTACATCTCAATTCACGATAATATGTGTCAGAGGAAGAACAATATTGTTTGTTTAGTCTATATCTGAAGTGTCTCGCGCCGTGGCATCCTGACCTAGGACCCGAGTTACGGAATGCGCGCTGGTTCGAGTTCTATGGAGGAAGAAATTTTTTCATGAAATTTCGGCCAGTGTATGAGACCAGTGCCCACCCAGCATCATGATGCACTTGGGGAGCTACGATAGGTAGCGAAAATCCGGTTTCGCAAACCAGCTATAACTGCTGAGGGGATCATCATGCTAACCACACGATACCTCCATACTAGTTGGATGATCGTTCACGCATGTGGACGTGACGCCAGCAGCCGGCTGATCGGTCTTGGCCCTTCGTGGGCTGTAGCGCCATGGATTTTTTTATATCTGAAGTCTTATTAGTGTAACATGTAGCTAATCGGCGATGTGTGCACTGAAGGGGGAAAGGAACTGACCACCCTACCCCATTATCTCCTAGCCTAGTTGCCTCATAAGTGGTACCATGTTGGTATCACTTGTGAGGTTCAGGCCTGTCTTCGGACAGTTGACTAAACAACAACAAAGTTTATCTCTGAAAAAAATGTTCACACACATAGATTGTTGTATACATAGATTCTATGGTACAAGCGAAAGAACTGTAATAATAATAATAATAATAATAATAATAATAATAATAATAATAATAGGCTAATCCATATTCTACACCAGTTAACTATATAGGGTGTTTAAAAATACGGGGCATAATTTCAGGTATGTATTTCTTACATGTAGACAATCAAAATAGTTCATTACAACACGTGTCCGGAAATGCTTCATTTCCGAGTTATGGCCTTCACAACATTGAAATTCACCGGAACGTTTTTCTTTCCGCAGGTCGTTGTCATTACAGAAGATGTTCAAAATGTCCATTTCCTGCTTCGTGTGCTGATAGAAGGAGTCATGTTCACAGCCTCCAGAATCTCCTTCTGTACTTCTGGAGTTGTAGATCTTGGTCGTCCCCTTCCCAAACCAGGAGAGTTAAATTTTCCATACTCGCACAGACGGTAATGGAGACGTACAAATGTCTTCCGATCTGGACATTGTCGCTGTGGGTACCTCTCCTGGTACAAACGACGAGCCAGCGCAGCATTGCCGTCCGCCTTACCGTACATGAAGTGTATCTCTGCCAGCTCTTGATTTGAATACATGTCGCACAGTCTAACGCCTACACAACACTGAATGTAACCTTCGCCTCGGAATGAACTGTCAGAGTGCCCTCTTAATGTCTCCTTTGACGGCAACGACCTGCGGAAAGAAAAACGTTCCGGTGAATTTCAATGTTGTGAAGGCCATAACTCGGAAATAAAGCATTTCCGGACACATGTTGTAATGAACTATTTTGATTGTCTACATGTGGGAAATACGTACCTGAAATTATGTCCCGTATTTTTTAAACATCCTGTATAATACTCGTATTAGAAATGTTATAAGCCTACGGAAGTTAATATAATGATGATGATGATGATGATGATGACGACGATGTAAATCGGAATATTGGGAGCGACACGTGGTATAATGGGATTTTACATTGTTTTGAAAAGCCACGTACACGGCAAATGACGAATTTAATAATATTTATTTTAAACTCACAAACAAAAATTGTTTCTCCCATTGTGAATGGAAGTTTCCTTTCTTCACAATCGACACGGAAGAATACGACTGATACCATAGTACCTCTGTCATGCAGGAGGTAGTGGAAGGTGTTAAGGGAGGAAACATTACGCTTTACAGTGATAAATGCTCGCAACTCACTTTGCAGTACAACTCACTAAATGGACATGCCTGCACCTAAAAGCTATGAACTTAATTTTAGTCTACATATTAAGAATAAAAACGTTTCACTCAATCCAAGGGATTAAATTCACTGTCACTTTTTATTTCTAGTCCTTTTATATGCAGGATTAATAATATCTCCAGGATTAATATCAAATATGCTAATCAAGTATCAAAAGGCGACAAGATACAATTTTAAAACTAATTTATGAGTTGAAAATTTGCCGATATCCGAGGTCGTGAACCTGAAATGTTTTCTCTCTTACGTCCAGCTGTTTTCGACATTGCTAGTTCTAGTACGGTATAAAAACTTTTCAACTTTGCTTTTATTTCAATGAGAGATTGAGGGTGTTGGGGGTCTACGTGCTGAAGACTCTAATCGTCAGAGTAATTAAGCCTTTTATATCCGGTGATTTTTTTTTATATAAAAGAGGTGGGGAGTGGGAAAAGAAATACCTTGTCCACGAGTTCGTTTGCGGCTGTTGTAACAATAGCAGTTAGATCGCGGCGACCACGGAACAGAGAATCGTTTCTTCCTCCTGGCGAATCGATGAACCAGAACAAACTGTCTTACCTCGACGCAAACTTTGTCGCTTTACTCGAGAGCTCTTTTTTTTCTCCTAACAGCTCGAGTTTTGTTTTATTCACAACTGTAAAACACATCGAAACACCGCTAGCCAAAGGTCTAGAAAACAGCATTTCCACGCACGATATTCCCCTTATATTCTTGCAGAGTCAAAATGAAATTGAGGAATAGCAGAGACGTACTCAAACAGATGGAAATTGTGACCGCTATGTCTCAAATGCTAGCTTTCCCGGCTTCAAATTCAACGAACGCAGGTTCGATCACAGGAAGGAAAAAAAAAATTTTTTTTTTCTTTTCTACCAAGTAAATGCTCTACAACAGTGGTCGTCAGCATTCGCTGAAATGGGTAGAGTGCAAGGAGTGCAACAAAATATGCTCCGTCGTGCAGAAGGGATAGGGAGACAGCATACTCGCCAACAGTCTCGGATGCACGCTGGTGCTGTAAGAGACCTGCGGGTAAAGGCTGGTTCACAATAAACCGAGAACGGAAACGACAACGAGAACGAGAACGGAAATAATGTTAAAATAAATGTATTTAAATGTGAGCATTCACAATAGTTAATTGTGAGTGCTCCAATTTAAATACATTTATTTTAACATTATTTTCGTTTTCGTTCTCGTTGTCGTTTCCGTTCCCGGTTTATTGAGAACCAGCCTTAAGAGACGCTAGCCCGAGAGTGCAGTATGCTGATGACCGCTGCTCTACAAAATCAAGTCGAATTCCATCTCGAAGTTTGTACGGTGGTTTGCGTAACCTAATGCACATCTACATAATCTATACAGAGTAAACCGTAAGTAATGTCATTAATTTCAGGTGGTTATTCTCTTTTTTTTTTCCGAGATAAAAGTTGTTTTACATGAAATATTTCATAGCGTGTTTTGGGAAAGCCATTGATTTATTTCCACATATGCTTATTCAGTTTAAGAGAGCAGTGTATTGTGATAATACATTATTGAAAGAGTTTTAGTTTTGTCCTTTAAATGTGTAGACATTTCATTTCAACATAAATAATTATTCGTACTGAAAAGGAATTTGAAAATGTTACATTTGTTCGGATGAAACGTCCATTTTGTCCAATTTTAATGTAGCTTATGTTTTTCCCCTGGTTGTGCAGTCTTAATGTGCAAACTTTGGTAAAAATCGGTCAAAGCGTGTAGATTTGTATATACTTTTTTTTTTAAGATGGGACATGACAGGAGCGTTGCGATCGGAAAAAACAACTGAATGTCACATAGCGTGGTAGGCCTGTTGCTATGGCAACAACGGTTGATTTGCCAAACTTACCGTTCCCACGTGGCGACTGCTTCATAGCTCTCTTGGTGACATTTTTATTATGCACACAATGTTAGCATTGGTAAGTTTCGTCTTTGATTCTCTGTCGACTTTTGTATTGTTTTCTTACCTTCGCGTTAATTGTCAATGAATGTTTTAACGTCAGCCATCTTAACGTCACTTGCAAACAAGACTAAGACCATGGTTATCGTAAGGAAAATAAAGAAGGTAAACGTGCGAATTTTAAAGGAGGCAATAAAACAATTGGTGGATAGATTCAAATACTTGGGGTGTACTGTAAGCAGTAACATGAGCTTCTGCCAATAAATCAAAAGGAAGATAGCAATGAAAAAGGAGCATCTTGTGCATACCTCTGGAAAAAGAATTAAGGAAGAGACTACTGAAGTGCTTTGTGTGGAAACAAAGGGTGCAGATGAGGCAGAAACATGGACATTTCGACGAAGTGAAGAGAAGCGACTAGAAACATTTGAAATGTGGATATGGAGAAGAAGGGAGCGTGATAATGGACAGATAGAATAAGAAATGAAACTATGTTGAAAAGAGTGGGTGAAGAAAAAATGATGCTGAAACTGATCAGGAAGAGAAAAAGGAATTGGCTGGGCCACTGGCTGAAAATAAACTGTCTACTGAAGGATGCACTGGAAGGAATGGTGAACGGGAGAAAATTTCGGAGCAGAAGAAGATATCAGATGACAGACGACATTAAGATATATGAATCATAAGCGGAGACTAAGAAGAAGGCAGAAAATAGGAAAGATTGGAGAATGATAGGTTTGGAGTGAAAGACCTACCCTTGGACAGCAAACAATTAATGAATAAATGAATGAATGAATGAATGAATGAATGAATGAATGAATGAATGAATGAATGAATGAATGAATGAGTGTTTGCATCACACGAATAAGGTGTTTTCTCTGATAGGGATATTGTATGATACAGATAGCCCCTTCACATGCCATGAAGGCACTTGAGGGGGCATGAAAGTAGAGCTCCTTTCCGTGACCTCGGCACTAGAATGAGGTGGTGTGTTCGATACCACGCTTCGACTGCTAGGAAGGATCCGGTACTCAATTTGATAGGATAAATGTACCTCGGGATCATTCTGGAAGTTTGGCAACGAGAAAATTCCGTCATCACCCGGGATCGAACCCCGGACCTTAGTGTCCGTAACCAGTTGTTCTACCAACAGAGGATATGGATATTATAGCAAATTATATAAAAAAATGTAGTTACTGTGTAGGCCTACAATAAATAAGTGGCATTTCATCTATTTCAACTTGTTCTTCACGTTATAGCATTTGTGCTAAAAAAGTTCCACTTTACCGCACCAGTTTTGTAAACTATCTCATTACGATATTTTTATTAATGTCATAAACTTTTGACATAAAGTAACGAAAGCAGATAAGGGATGTTTACAAATCCATCAGAGCAGTTAATGGAGCCTGTTTTCAACTTATGGTTGCAAGAAAAACAGTCTTTTGATCATCGGTAAGACTTTTTCGTTGATCAGATACGTATAGAAATCAACAGGTAGGCCTGTTTGGCTCTCCTGCTCACTTAGAGATTCTTTCACAGTGTATAATTGTGTTTTTATTACTATGTTGTAATAGAAGAAGAATAGAACGTGATAACGTATGGTAAAGTAGCTACCCCAGTGAAAGCAAAACGCTTGTGTGTGTATTTGCATGAGACATCGATTTAAATCTGAATGTGATGCCGTCTTTTGTAACCTCGCGTCACGACGCTTTGTTGTGAGCGCCTCCCTCACCGCCCGTGTACACAAATGTGTATACCCGTGCACCGAAACGGCTGATTCTACCAATGCATTCAACACAAATTTATCTCTTTTAAAGTGCGATAGTATTTTTTTTATCATCATTCGGTCTCCAGAAGGAACTTATAGCTTAACCGGCGATTGAATATTTAATCAGATTAATTTATCGATAATTTTAATAATATCATTAATAAGATTAGCGGGTGAATGGCGGTGTTAACCCGTTTTAACTATTGTTGCAGATAATATTTAAGGGTAATCTAAATAACAAAAGATCATTACGCTGCAATGCGTACGTACGTACGTACTTGTGCATTGTCTGCTGTGAGAGGCTTCAATTCCTGTTTGTATAAACATTCCAGTGCATCTAAATCACTTACAAACTTGTTTGTTAAATTTCGAATTGCAATTGTATGTGCTTCTGAAGAATTAGTACTGGTACTGCAGTAGGCATTTATAAATTGAAGTAGTCTATTGAATTTCTGAAAATATAGTCGATACTTATCCCATTTAGGATAGGACTGATAGTTGGCTTTATAAGATAAGAGCGATTCTAAGTTTTAATATAAATACACTCAGGTAATTATAGCTTCTTCTGAGGACGCGCTGTAGAGAGCTGTTTTTGAACTTGTATTTCAGCAGAATATAACTTAGAAATAAGAATGCTACAGAATATAACTTAGAAATAAGAATGCTACCGAATATAACTTAGAAGTAAGAATGCTACAGAATATAACTTAGAAATAAGAATGCTACAGAATATAATTTAGAAATAAGAATGCTACAGAATATAACTTAGAAATAAGAATGCTACAGAATATAACTTAGAAATAAGAATGCTGCAGAATATAACTTAGAAGTAAGAATGCTACAGAATATAACTTAGAAATAAGAATGCTGCAGAATATAACTTAGAAATAAGAATGCTACAGAACATAACTTAGAAATTAGAATGGTACAGAATATAACTTAGAAATAAGAATGCTACAGAATATAACTTAGAAATAAGAATGCTGCAGTATATAACTTTGAAATAAGAATGCTACAGAATATAACTTAGAAGTAAGAATGTTACAGAATATAACTTAGAAATAAGAATGCTACAGAATATAACTTAGAAATAAGAATGCTACAGAATATAACTTAGAAATTAGAATGCTACAGAATATAACTTAGAAATAAGAATGCTACAGAATATAACTTAGAAATAAGAATGCTGCAGTATATAACTTTGAAATAAGAATGCTACAGAATATAACTTAGAAGTAAGAATGTTACAGAATATAACTTAGAAATTAGAATGCTACAGAATATAACTTAGAAATAAGAATGCTACAGAATATAACTTAGAAATTTCTCCAATAAAAACCCATTGAGAGCTAAGATTTGCTTTAAGATAATGTAATAGATCAAGTAATTAATTATAATTATGTCAGAATTTATGCAGATCTATTTGAAAATAGAGATAAATATGTGAATAATAAATTGCAATTTACGCCCATGCGGAACTCTAAAAGGAACATTGCGATGTTGCGCCATAGATTATTATTATTATTATTATTATTATTATTATTATTATTATTATTATTATTAGTAGGAGTAACGATTAGCTTTTGCTCTACTAGAAGTGGAATAAGGGAGAAATGTAGAAAATAGCCTATGTTATTTTATTTTTTTACTTCCATAGATAAAACTGAAGTGATTGTTAAAGAATCATAATATTATGAATTCCTACATATCAGTACAGAATATATTATAGAATGCATAGTGCAATATTTCTGGGCATCTGGCTAATTTTACTATGCTAATAGTTAACGATGATGATGATGATGATGATATTAGGCCTATTATTATTATTGTTATTATTATTATTATTATTATTATTATTATTATTTATCAGCAAGTGTTACCATAATTCTTATATACGTGCCTAAATATATAGACCTACATGTTCCCTTGAATGATAAAATAATTACTACGCTATATCTCCATTTTATTTTTTTTTTTAATGTTTTGATGACTGTTATCAATTATTTACTATTGATTTAATAATAATAATAATAATAATAATAATAATAATAATAATAATAATAATAATAATATAGAGTTTTATAAAAGCGTAATGATCAAGGTGGCTGAAATAATTTGTCCAATGAAAGTTGTTAATTAATTTTGAAAAACTGCGCATTTCCCGACTAAATATCCGGAAGAAAATTCAGGAAATTTCTGATTATGTTCATTGAGGAATATTTTAAAAAGCAAGAAAATTTGTATATATTTTGTAATCGCTCTTGATGACAGTAGTAACATTAGTGATACAACAGAGCTTGCTATTTTTATTTGCGGGGTTGATGAAGAAATCATTGTAAGTGCACGAACCACCACTGGTTGTAGTTTTCATGCCATGTACCTCTCCCCCGTCTCCTTAATTCTTATACTGTCTCTCGCGTGTAATCACTGCCGTTCGAGTTTTGGTCACCGCTGGCATAGATAGTGCATCTGTAGTACAGGGACATCATTTTATTTTTATTTCAATTTTTATTGTACCTGAGTTTTTGAATGAACTTCACTCCCACCCCTTCTACTAATGAAGTTCAACCGTCCTCCACACAGATCCAAGACCGCATATACAGCCATAGTAGCCTTACGGTCATAGTAAACAGTACGTTCCAAAAATATGTTCGCGTTTTCCAGTGACGAAAGAGCTTTCAATATTGTATCATTTTCCATTTGCCTACGTCGCATCACGGTTTCCCCCACCTGCTTCTATTCGCCTCTCTGTAAATGCTAGTGGCTGGGCTGTCTTAGCTCTTTTCTGAGAACATTAATTTCTGTTATGAATTGGACATACAATTGTTTAAAATAACTTAAATAAAAGGGCCTTGTTAAGTAATTAACTGTCACGTGATTTCCTCCCTTTCTACGACGCTGCGACGTAACCACTTGGACGGCCAGTAGGTAGCATGTCTGAGTAATTTTATCTTTTCGGATCGGGCAGAAGTGAAGATTGAATTTATAGTACGTAAGGTCTCTTTTATAGAGTAGGTACAGAAATATTTCAAATGAGTTACTGATACGAAGTACGAACCTGGTAATTGGAATTACGTACAATAGGCTATAGTGCGATAATATGCACATTAGAACTGAAGTCTGTATCGAAATGAACGGCCACCATTTTCAAAAATGTGTTTAAATATCCATATTATGATTATTTTTCAATTTAACTTCATTCTCTATAGTGTACGCTAATGTGCTGTAGACAGTATAATAAGCACTGCATAATGAATACGTCCGCATGGAAAGCTCAGTTCGTGAGTAAAAACACTCATTGTTAATACTGTACTGTATTTTGATTAAACAAAAACCGAATGAAAATTATCAAACCCAAAATCGCGATATTTCCTAGTTTACGTAAATGGATGAACTACTTTTCTTCCCTCCTATACCTAGTAGAGTGATTTGTTTGTATATTACGCCAGTATCATCGAACTCCAGTCGTGGAAAGGGATAGCAAACGGTGTTTCCGGTTCTTAATCGTTGATCCAACGGTATAGCCAGGTTAATAGAAATGTTAGTAAAAATAAAATGATGTACCTGTACATCATGACGAAGAAAATGGATCTAAGAAGCATCAATTTGTGACAGAATTTGGAGGCGAGTGTTTTGAAGTGAATGGAGAATATATTAGACTACTTGGAAACTGTATAGCGTAAACATGTGGGATGATACCATTATAACACTAGAAAACACACAGAAAATAAACTTGCATCGAAAAACGAAAGCAATAATCTGCCAACAGGTAATTCCATTTCAAATAAACAATAACAATTTTAACTGGATTTGTGTGAGATTGTGATAAAGGCTGTCATCACGTTTTTTAAACTATAAAATCTTCACTTCAAAGTCTTTATTGAAAAATACGGAAATAAAAAGTTGTAAATCTATGTAGGCCTAATATAAAGGTAACATTATTTTAAAATGAAGAGTCCACTGCAAGAATGATGGATGTCACTTTCTTGTCGAAAATGAACCAAGACTGTCAATGCATAGCTTGAGACATATAGAATGTAGGGCCTACATAGAGAGTTATATGGCATTAACACTGACAGTCATTATATTATTTATTTAATTTTCTATAAATGTTCTTATGTAACCCATCGTGTATACTCCGTGTTGCAGACAACTTAAATCATCAGTCCCGAAGATGCTATGTCTGGTGATGATGATGCTGTTAACATAAAATAGGCCTATAAATGATGGAATGACAGATTAAGTTAAATCATCCCTCTTACGCGTGCAAAACGCCGTTATTGTGGACCACAAATTAGATTTGGCCTCGTCTAGATTTGAATTAGAACCTTCAAGCACGCGAAACCAGTTTCGTCCAGCAAGTAAAAGACGATAACTAAACTAGTGGAGTCTGATGACAGCTTTTTTCGATAAATTGTTACTTGTTTAGAG
This sequence comes from Periplaneta americana, assembly GCF_040183065.1. NCBI lineage: Eukaryota > Metazoa > Arthropoda > Insecta > Blattodea > Blattidae > Periplaneta > Periplaneta americana. The sequence goes on from NC_091128.1 coordinate 123,227,806, forward strand.
CGGTTGATTTTTATGCACCTCGAGACGATTTGTGAACTAGTGTTCTAAATGAGGATCATTTTGAAGTCTAGTTTAAAAATTGTCAGTAAAGGACAGTGTCAGTTTGGAGGCTACACGAGCATTGTGTGTATGCAAATTAAGCGAGAAAGGAAACAGCGCCAGCACGGCACGAACACAGATACGCTGATAAGACGGGGTGAAAAAATGTCGGAACACTTGGTTCACCTAGTGAACTCCTAGACGATGGCAGATAACATTAGGCTCCTTTCGTCTCCTCGGATAACTGTATTCATACAGAACAGGGCTTCAGTATTTTCTTCCTTATTGAACCATCACTCTTGTTAGGGACAAGTTTGTGCTGTGTAGGGCACTACGGTGCAGATTGTGCTTAGGAGAAAATGAAGAAGTATAGGAGGGATAACAGAAAGTTAAGGTTAGAACAAGAATAAGAAGAAAATGAGAATAAATGAATAAAAATGATTAAAATTACGAAGAAGAAATGTAGAAGGGGAAGGGAAGAGAAACGAACAGAAGAAGAATGAGGGGGATAGGAGGAAAAGGAATAAAAAAGTGAAAACCAAGAAGAGGAGAAAGAAAAGAGAATTGTAAAAGGTATATACAAAGTAAAAGAAGAAAGAAGAAACGGTAAGGACAGAAGAAACAGAGGCAGGAAATAGAGAAGACATAAGTAGGAAAGGAAAAGAACTAGAAGCAGGAGTAATAGAAGAAACGAAGACAAGAGTGAAAGAAGTAGAGAAAGGATTGGAAAAAGACAGAAAATGATAGAAAAACATGAGAGTAAGAAGAAACAAGAACAGGGGAGGAAAAAGAGGCAAGAGCAAGAGAGAAAAAGCCAGGAGCAGGAGAGATAGAAGAAGTTAGCGCAGGAGTGGAAGAAGACTTAGTAGAACAGGTAGTAGCAAGAGAGGAAGAAGAGGTAGTAGCAGGAGAGGAAAAAAGGTAGCTGCGGTAGAAGGAAGAGATAGTAGCAGGAGAAGAATAAGAGGTGGTAGAAGGAGAGGAAGAAATGGTAGTACTAGGAGATGAAGAAGAGGTAGTAGCAGGAGAGGAAGAAGAGGTAGTATCAGGAGAGGAAGAAGGGGTAGTAGCAGGAGAAGAAGAAGAGGTAGTATCAGGAGAGGAAGAAGGGGTAGTAGCAGGAGAGGAAGAAGAGGTACTATCAGGAGAGGAAGGAGAGGTACTATCAGGAGAGGAAGAAGGGGTAGTAGCAGGAGAAGAAGAAGAGGTAGTATCAGGAGAGGAAGAAGGGGTAGTAGCAGGAGAGGAAGAAGAGGTAGTATCAGGAGAGGAAGAAGGGTTAGTAGCAGGAGATGAAAAAGAGATAGTAGCAAGAGAGGAAGAAGAGGTAGTAGAAGGAAATGAAGAAGAGATTGCAGCAGGAGAAGAAGAGGTAATAGAAGGAGAGGAAGAAATGGTAGAACTAGTAGAGGAAGAAGAGGTAGTAGAAGGAGATGAAGAAGAGGTAGTAGCAGGAGAGAAAGAAGAGGTAGTAGGAGATGAAGAAGAGGTAGTAGAAGGAGAGGAAGAAGAGGTAGTAGAAGGAGATGAAGAAGAGGTAGTAGAAGGAGAGGAAGAAGTGGTAGTAGAAGGAGATGAAGAAGAGATAGTAGCAGGAGAAGAAGAGGTAGTAGAAGGAGAGGAAGAAATGGTAGAACTAGTAGAGGAAGAAGAGGTAGTAGTAGGAGAGGAAGAAGAGGTAGTGGCAGGAAAGGAAAAAAGGTAGCTGCGGGAGAAGGAGAAGAAATAGTAGCAGGAGAGGAAGAAGAGGTAGTAGAAGGAGAGGAAGAAATGGTAGTACTAGGAGAGGAAGAAAAAGTAGTAGCAGGAGAGGAAGAAGAGGTAAGCCTAGTAGCAGGAGAGGAAAAAGAGGTAGTAGCAGGAGAGGACAAAAGGTAGCTGCGGGAGGAGAAGAGATAGTAGCAGGAAAGGAAGAAATGGTAGTACTAGGAGAGGAAGAAGAGGTAGTAGCTGCAGAAGAGGTAGGAACAGAGAAGGAGTAAAGAGCAGGAGAGGAAGAGACGGTAGCAGGAGAAGAAAAAGAGATAGTAACTTAGTTGGAGATAAAGAAGAGATTTAGTAGCAGGAGAAGAAGAGGTCGGAGCAGAAGAGAAAGAAGCAGCAGGAGAGGAAGAAGAGGTGAGATTAGGACAGGAAGAGATGGCAGGAGCAGGAGGGGAAGACAAGATAGTAGCAGGAGAACAAAAAACAGGAGTAGAAGGGAAGATGGAGCAGGAGAGGAAGAGAGAGGGGATTAGGAGAGGAAGAAAAGACAAGAGCAGGAGAGGGAGGACGAACAGAAGGAGAAGAAGAAGCAAGAGCAGAAGATGAAGAGTCAGCAGCAGGAGGGGAAAGAGCAGCAGGAGAGGAAGAAGATACAAGTGCTGAAACAGTTGAAGTGATAGGAGCAGAAGAAGAATAGAAGCATAATTAGAAATCGTAACTTATGTGAGTTTCTGAATACGAGTACAGAAGATTGGCCTCTATCGTACTCATTTAAGTTAATTTGGTAATAGTTCTCGTTTCAAGAAAGGAGTTCAGTGAGCAAATCGAAACCAGTATACTTATCAACGTCTGACGACACCGTTAAGAGTATAGATGAACTGTTTACATCAGAACTAGAAATATATTAATAAAATAGTAAATTCATTATTATTAATAGACGAAAGTAAATGAGAAAACTGTAAGAACACTCTGCTCCAGTTTGGTATTTTCTTAATTTTGGTAAACCTCTGACTTTAACTACTTATTAAAAAGAACACCTTCCTAAAACGTCGTGGTCTTCAGACCACTAACTTTTGTGAAGAACATTATTTGCAGATTCATTTCTAAACAGGTCGCTATTCGGTTGAGGTGTGTAGCAAGTATATTTAGAATCCCGTTGCATCAGCCTGTCACTCAAACACTAATCCGTTCTTGCAACAGCAACTATTATTATTATTATTATTATTATTATTATTATTATTATTATTATTATTATTATTCAACTAGTTTATATTGCTTTGGATATCTCTCTTCTCTCAATAATTATAGATTAGGTACTTTTGTTGTTTCTCTGCATCTCATATTCCTTTTTTCAGTTCCTTCTATATAGAAGACCACGACTGTTATTCTTTGCATGCATTTTTGGTGTCGTCCCCTCTATTTTTGCTTCATTATTATTATTATTATTATTATTATTATTATTATTATTATTATTATTATTATTATTATTATTATTATTGGAATGTTTTCATACTCAGTCGGAGCAGATATATTTCAGACCCACACTTTGCACTTTCTTCGACAGGTATACTACTGGACTGGAGAATCTCATGACGTGGAGTTAGCACGAAGACGCCGGGGTTCCTTTAAAGGTAACACAGAATCACATTAATAACGGACGTACATCCATACCTAGGCTGGTTATGAAACTTTTTCTTAGACGTTGTGTAAACTCGGTGTAATGGATAGCCTAACTGGAGAACGTGAACAGTAAAGCAAGGTCACATGCTCTCTGTCTCTCCGTGTGGTTGCCACGTAGTGGAAAGGAAGAGGTTCCGGCTTGTTTACATTTTCCAGATATCCATTGCGCTCTCTGTACAGGCTACTATGGCCGCCACTACTATCTAGTCTTAAGTATTTATAATCGTTTCACAAGAGAAATATCATCGTTACAATTTGGAATAACGACCATGACTTCCACAAGCTTTAAAACCGCGCTGTAATTACACTGTGTACGACATTGTGTATTATACCACATCATTTTCAAAACATTTTTAGAAAGAAAACTTTAAATACAACCGGAGTTCTGTTAATAAAATCGTATTGAATGTTTATTATAATAAAAAACAATTTACATTACGTGAGATTCAACCGAAACTTAGTCACCTGACAGCATTTCACCAAAGGGGAAGATATTAAGATTCCTGACAGATCATGCAAGTTCAAATCCACAAATTGTTTATGGTCGCATCTGTGCTCAGCAATAGCACGTTGATCTCCATCCAAGGGACCCT